>NW_004444504.1:58313-59783 GCF_000243295.1 Trichechus manatus latirostris | reverse complement strand
TTATAATCAGCTTATCAAATTCTTTAAAAATAATTCCACCGGGAGTTTGATTATAATTGTATTGAATCTATGGTTGAATTTGAGATGAACAGATAACTTAGTCATACTGAGTTTTTTGATCCATGAACAAGGGTTATTGCTCTGTTTATTGAGGTCTTATTTACTTTGTCTTAGCAAAAAGTTTACAGTGTTTCATCTAAACATCTTGCAGATCTTTTGTTAAAGTTATCTGTGACAGATATTTTTATCAGAAGAAGGAGGAAGCAAGCAAGTGTCTCTCAAAGTTGTTGATGTAGCTTAAGATAAGTTGAGGGTGTTGAGGGAAGAATTGTTACTTTTTTGGATTTGGAAAGCGGTTTGGAAGGCTTGGCCTCTTTGGCCTCATTGAGGGGAACTTGGAATGGTGAAGATGGTTAACTCATTCATAACAGTGTGCTTAGGGAGGAATCTCCAGATGATATATTTGTTACTCAAGATCTTACAACCGATAGGGAGACATGGAGTTAATGAATAAAATGTTTAACCATCTCGTAGTGTCCAATTAAGTGATAATAATGGTGGTGGTCGAGGTGGCAGGTGGAAGAAATGATCATAACAGATGACAGGAGAAAGGGAAGGACATCTCTTATTTCTAGGAAAGGCCCTGAGAGCATAGTATCTTTTTCTAATTTATTCTGACTCCCAGGCGAGCGGTGGTAGGTAAAGAGGTGGAAGATAGATATTTCTCAGAGGAGTCAGCTGAGCAAACGCAGGGAAAACTGTTGGGCCTAAAAGATTTCATTTTCTTAGATATTATGAGTCATGACCTCTTCCAAGGCTGTAAGGTATTAGGTGGGTTACAGAAGAAGGTAGCAGGGATGGACAGGGAGAACATAGGGACATATACATTTCATTCCCAGGTTTGGGGTTGTGCTATAGAGGCTATTGCTTTCGTTTTAGTGAGCATTACTTGTGGCATGTGGGCCACTGAACAGGGGGTATTTCTGTTCCTAGGGAGTAGGGTGCAGGACTAGGTATTGTTTGAAGGAAGTACTGAGGAATCTTGAGAGGACAGTGTTGAGAGATTTTTGATGACTAGCACTGAGTGATGTAGGGAGGACAGGGCTAAAGATTTGTATCAGACAGGGTCCAATCAGGAGACAGAAACAACACAGTAATTTGAACATGGGAACTTTCATATAAGAATGTTTAATTGTGACAGGGATTGGAATACTGAGAGATTGACTATTAAGTAAAGGGAACTCTCTAAAACGCAGGAATGGCTGATGTCAGGCTGAGATAAGAGCAACTCTCCCTCCTGCCCTTCACTCAGGGATGAGATTCAGACCTTGATGAAAGGGCACAACCATAGCTCATTGACCAGCAATGAAGTCACTGAGGTGCTGCACCAGTGGAACTTTCTGGAAATCTATCTTCTGGGTTTTCGGGAGAAGTCATCCACAAAGAAGCACCACTACTTGGAACTGGCTG
>NW_004444504.1:44590-57966 GCF_000243295.1 Trichechus manatus latirostris | reverse complement strand
TTTGGTTAGCAGCCATAGCTCTTAACTACTGGGCCACCAGGGCTCCTGAGGGAGCCTAACACAGAAAAACTCACATATGCTGCAGGAGACTGTCCAGGGAGGTGGAACAGCACCAGAAGACATAACTCCCTCTTCCTCTAATGTCCCTCCATTGCCCTCTACTGACAAGGCTGAGCAAGCTGCCAGCAGCAAAAACCAAAATGGTTATATATGTTATATATGAAAAGAGATTGGATTAAGACTCTAATCCTGTAGACCTCATCAGTATAACTGCCACTAATCCATCTTATTACATCATCGTGACAGACTTTACAACACATAAGGAAATCACATCAGATTACAAAATGGTACACAATCATACAATACTGGGAATCATGACCCAGCCAGCTTGACAGATATTTCTGGGGGACACAATTCAATCCATGACAGTGTGTGCTCAGGGGCTGGGTTACAAAGGTCTGGTCATCTAGGCGCACTATGGAAAAACTCTTGATGTGTTATATCGGCTCTAAAGCTCCCTGTGTAATTGACCAAGTCTCTGTTGTGTTTGCATAACATCTTGGGTTCTCCCTCTGCCCAGTTGTGCTTTCTTCCCCTCCCTTCAAAGACACTGATCACTGATAAATATCCCGCTCACCAAACTCCATCATAGTGTCTGTTTCTCTGGAGCCAGTTCTGTGACAATTAGATAAATAACAACTACTCTAGTGCAAATGTTACCCTTTCTGAGATTTCCGAAAGGAATACAGAGTTTGACACATACTAGGGACTTGATAAATAGTTATTAAACTGAATGAATACTTAGAGGAAGGGGGACTCATGTAAGTGACTAAAAAACACCAGCAAGCCTTTTTCTGTACCTGCTCCAGCTTCAGAGTCCCCAGATGGTTGCTGCTGTTGTTAGGTGCCATTGAGTTGACTCCAACTCATGGTGACCCCATGATGTAAATGAGAAAGTCTGGATGTTAGCTGTATTCTGACATTCACCAGCTTCATGACCTTAAGCAAGTCATTCAACATCTCCATGACTTAATTTCTTCATCTCTATATGAAAAGCTTTGATTGAAAGATTTTCAACCATAATCTTCGAATTAGTATTATTTCTGTCTACCTTTGTATCTCTTTAGGTACATAGCTAGTCCATTCCTATAAAACCCCATCATGAAGGAACACTCCGGGTCTGACACATGGCTTTCTTCCAGCCCAGATGGGTGCTATACCAAGTCTAAGGGAATTCGTTTATGTCTATCAGAGATATCTCAATCACCTGTCTCTCCAGGTTTCTTCCTGTTTCAGCTTACCAGTTGGCATAAGAGGACCTCGATCTTGCACCTTTGATCCTAAGCTTAGCTAAACCTAAAGAACATAAAGGGGTTTTCCCAAAAGTCATGTATCTTGGGTGTCTCACCTCAGTTCCTAGAATGACTTGTCTAATTCTTTCTTTGTATGGACATCTCCAGTTTGGTCGGTACTGGGTGACTAATGGGGAGTCTCTGGCTGGTGCAAATTGTTAACATATTCAGTTGTTGACAGAATGGTTGGAAGTTTAAATCTGCCTAGAGGCTCCTTGGGAAAAAAAGCCTGACAATTTACTTCTGAAAAAGCAGCCATTGAAAACCCTATGGATTACAGTTCTACCCTGGCACACATAGTGTTGCCATGAGTTGGAATATAAGCAATGACAACTGGTACTGGGGGGTGACTAGCAAGGTTTCCGTCTTTCCCCTGGAAGGCTGGGAAAATTGACACTCAGAGGCCATTTCTCACAGTGCCTCTGGGGATCTCAGTAGATTATGGGCAGCCATGGGAAGGTGTAATGAACTGGCTATTGGAGGTAGTACTTTTAAGCAGGGGGAGAGCATGTGTGGGAACTGAGAAATGGTGGGAAATAGTGGAGGACTTGAACTTACCATGTTTTAATGCTACAGCAGAAATAAACCCCAAGAGACCAGAACATGTATTACAGTGTGTCCAGAAAAGTGATGCCAGGAAAGAATCATGTGTTTTGATGCATAAAAAAGGTCATTAGAAAAAGCAAACTGAGACAGTTTGGAGAAGCAGACAATGGCTTTTACAGCATAATGGTTTTGATTTGAGAACAGTCTTGTCACTTAGGGACACTCAATAGAAGGTGGGAAGAAAAGTGAATGGGTACCAATCCCCGGTCCACTCCCATGGGCACTGGTTGGCTGTCAACTGTTTCATGGATTCAGGAGGCTGCTGAAGAGTAGTCTGTTACCTGAAGTTGTAGGTCACACTGATTTTAAGAGAGGATTAAATTTATAGTGAGGTAAAATTGGTAAACCAAAGAGGAAAGGCTGAATGAACCCTTGGTCTGTCAATGGACAGACATAGACAGTGATAGTTGGAGTCCAGGACTGAGGACTCAGGGGACCTGGGAAGGGAGAGAAGAAGGCACTGGGCAAAGCAAGAGGGGGAAATGGTGGTCCTTGGGTAACGGTTAGTCAGCCATATACTACACTGGATAATGTATTTGCCTTGTTGTGTTGTCTGCTAGGGAAAATCACACGTGTAGGACCATAAACTAAAAAACAAAAAAGAAAAACAAAAATCCCAGTTGTGCTGCTGAGTCGATTCTGACTCCTGGCGACCTCATGTGTGTCAGAGTAGAACTGTGCTCTAAAGAGTTTTCAATGGCTGATGGTTTTGGAAGTAGATCACTTGGCATTTGTTCTCAAGCACCTCTTGGTGGACTCAAACTTCTAACCTTTCAGTTAATAGCCATACATGTTAAACGTTTGCACTACTTAGGCTATAAGTCCATAAACAGGTGGAAAGAATGAAAGAAAGACTTTACTATCTGTGCCAGAGAGATGAGACTATGTCTGTTGGCAGCTGTGAAGTTGAGAGGTAGTTCTTCAGCAGGGAGCAATACAAAAGATTTTCTACAACTTCTTGCATTTCGGTGCATGATAGCTGAGTATCATGCTCAGTGAAAAATGTGAGCAATTACCTGCTGAAGAAATGTGCAGAGAATAGTGATTGCTTGTCAAGGTGGGAGTAGCAGACGCGATGAAATTTAGCACATGCAGTGGTGCACTGCAAGTTCTCAAATGTCAGCCTGAGGAGTGGACATTGGGGGGCTGATTGGCTTCTGAAGGCTCTTTCCATCCAGGAATCCTCATTATTTATATGTAATCTTTACGCTCAATAAGGAGCCCTGTTGGTTCAGTGGTTAAGCGCTAGGCTGCTAACCAAATGGTTGGTGGTTCGAACCCACCAGCGGTTCTGCCGGAGAAAGATGGAGTCCTGCTTCTGTAAAGATTTGAGCCTTGGAAACCCTGTAGGGCAGTTCTACTCTGTCGTATAGGGTCGCTATAGGTGGGAATTGACCAAACATCAACAGGTTTGGCTTGGTTTTTGGTATATGCTCAATAGTTACTACGGTCATTATTTACTCTTTTCTGGCTGTTTAGTGTTTGTGTTGAGGGTGAGTGAAAAAGAGGAAGATCCTCAATGAGATGGACTGATACAGTAGCTGCGGCAATGGGCTCAAGCTTGGCAATGAGTGTGAGGATGGCGCCGGACTGGGCAGTGCTTCATTCTGCTCTACGTAGTGTCGTTAGGAGTCGGAACTGACTCCACGGCAGCTAACAACAAGTGTTTGTGTGTGGTAAGATACATCTGTATTTCAGATCATTCCAGAAGTTCTGGTCCTCAGACGGCAGAAGGGTGTTTACTTGCTAATATGCTGGGAAATTAATTGCCTGAGGAAATTCAGGTAAAAATGTAGATAGAGGAATTTCAAACTTTAATCACGCTGGCATTTAAGGCAGGTGTGACCAGGTAACCACTAACCACCAGAGCAACTTTGCTTTGGAAGGCAGTCTTCCGTGAAAGAGGGAGGGTCAGTCCTCCCACTTGGTGTGACTGCAACTCCAAAAGTGGTGGGATGAGCTGACTGTAGGTCCTCTAAGCTTTTTTAAGTTTCTGCACCAGTTATTCCCAATATTCTATTCATCTCCATCCATTGACTGCCTCTCTAAGCTACTGATCAGCCTGTGATAGTTTAGGTTGGTTTGCGAGTTCTTGGGCTGAGTCACCATCGCAGAGATAACTCTGCTGGTTAATTTTGGGAATTCAAAGGAATTTTCTGCTGAAGCCAGGGCATGACACCAATCTATCTCCCTAGATCATGTTTTCCCTTCCTCCTCTCCTTCCTCCCTCCTCCCCTTGGAAGAGGCTGCATAGGTGCAGCTCACTATTATTACTGCCCCGTTGCTAACCCCTGCATTGTCTCATGATCTTTTCTTTCTCCATTGTCTCATGATCTTTCTTTTTCTTCCCGTTCCAGTCTTTATGAAAAGTTTACGATTAACCAATGTCCCTCCAGCGTGGAAAACAAGTGATAATCTAGGAATGAAAGAACGAACAAATCGCCCATCTTCTTACCAGAAACCAGGATGGCGCCAGGCAACCTTCAGGAATGCCAGTAAATAGTCAACTTGTTTGGGATATGTGAACACCATGACCACCTCGAGGAGGAACTAACATTCCACAAATTCTTAAGACTTATGATCCTGTCCGTAAAAAACCTCCAGCTGGCCTCAGGTCCCGGGAGGCTGGTTTTTTGCAGGAATCTATTCCGTCTGTCTCATATAAATTGGTATAGGATAAAACTCTTGCTGCTCACCTCACCCCTGTCTCAGAGTTGGCTACTGTGGGAGGCAGCTCTGATCCGCAAAATTGAAGTAACCAATTTGGTGGCCCATACGGGGATGAGAGCCGCTTGAGATGCGGTGGCCCCACTTTGGGGCCTGTGACTGATCACCAGCTCTCCCAACAAGCAGCCACAAGCAGTTTCATTCCCAGTGGGGTGACTCTTTGCCAGACCTGGGTCTGCCATGGCACTGCCAGTCTCCAACTGTGTCAGATGAGATGGGTTAAAGAAAGCAAGACGTACACAAGAGGGATCCCAAGTTGAGTCTGTGACTCCTCTCCCTGTTGCACTCAGGGTCGGGGTGGATAGGGCAAGGTTGAGTCTTCTGGAGCAAGGCCAGAGCCCTTGGTTTCTGAGGTGAGTGGCACCTCAGATGACCAATCCTGTGAGTAGCATAGCAAGAAAAGACTCGTGGTGACTGTAGAATCTTGGTTTTAGGGTGCGTGAATGCTCCTGGGTTTGTCTGGGAGGTTGTCTTAGGCTGGGTTCTCTAGAGAAACAAAGCAAGTAAAGCGTCTAAATATATGCGTAGAGAGATTTATAGCAAGGAAACAGCTCACATGATTGTAAATGCTAGAACGTCCCAAGTCCATGGGTCAGGGTAGAGGTCTCTCCCAATTCATGGAGGTGTAGAAGCTGACGAGCCCAAAATGAGCAGGTTGGAGAGCAGGGCTTCTGCTCAACGGTTGTGAAAGTTGGCGAATTCCAAGATCGGCAGACAAGATCGCAAGGTTTCTCCAGATTCACGTAGATACAGGGGCTGGTGAACCCAAGATTGGCAGGTCAAAGTGGAGGGCTCTGCTCACAGGCTGTGAAGATCAACAAATCCTAACTTCAGCAGATAAGGTGACAGCTTTAGTAGCAAGAACCAGAGGTAAGATGAACAGGAGGCAACCGCAGGATCCAGAGTGAGCAAAACGCCAGAATGTGTGCTTATAATCAGATACAGGTCACACCCCCAAGGAAGCTCCCTTTCATCTGATTGGCTACTCACACCATATTCAGTAATGGAAGTAATCACCTATAAATTCTGAGAATCATGGCCCAGCCGAGTTGACACACAATCTTCACCATCACAGAGGCTGAGGTTGCCAAAGTCACTTCTGTTGCCTGCATAGGCAGTGTGATAGGTGGAGGCTGCTGATATCACCTCCGTCACTCTTTCAGGGTTTGCTCATGTGTAGTGTGCAGTGAGTGATTTCCTGAGCATCTGAGAGGTTGAGGTGAAATCATACTTGGTGTTTGTTTACTGTTATTGATGTGTACTTGTCCCTGTGAAGTCCCAGTATTCTTGCATCATCACATTAGGCCTTAACCTGTATAAAGCCTGTCACCAAATTCGTGAATATTTTTTGTTCCGGTTTTTTTTAGTTTTGAACAAAACATCTCCAGGGAGGTTGGGAACCAAGAATAGGAATTGAGGGAATTCTGACCGAATTGAACATAATTAGAAAAGAGGTAGATTTCCGGGTAGACTGTATAATAAATTACCATTGTGCTCAGAAGAGAGGGACTCACACATTGGTAGAAAAATTGTGCTGAAGAAAAACACCTATTATGGCAGGAGTCTTGTCTGTTCGAGCCAAGTCTCCTCTGGGCTGCTTTCTAGCACACTGGAAAACGTATAGTTATGAGCTTATGACCAAAAAAAAAAAAAAAAAGACTTATGTAACAGTGTATGACACCAATGCCAGCTAGGGGACCAAGAACATTGTCGGCAATATGGGTCTTTGGCTTACAACATGATTTTACAGCTTGACTTGTTTTGTAGAAGAAAAAAAAATGGGACAAAATTCCCTATGTTCAAGCTTTCGTGTCTCTCTATCAGACTTTGAATCCCTCGAAACAGGTTGTTTTCCAGGGTAAGCAGGAGCCAAAAGTACTTCCTGAATCCTCACCAGAGGATCCCCTCTTGAAATGACAAGCACCGAAAATTGCTTCGGCTCTCCCTCTCCCTTATAGTGAAGGTGCAGTAGAAGGCAACAGGTCGGGTTGAGGAATGATGGTAGAATCCTCCATCAGAAGGGCTGAGCCTGATTCTAGTTCAGCCAGCTTGAGAGAAACTGACAAAGGACACAAAATGGGAAGTAAGAGTCTGACTTCATCATGGATGGTCTTCTCTCACACTCGTCAGGTACTGTTTCCGGTGAGGGTGTTGTTGGGGTTCGGGCAGGGCAATTTCCCTTAAGAGAGATCCCAGCTGGAATGGATGCTGAAGGGCAGCCTCGAGGAACAAGTTTAGTGCACACTCCATTTTACACTTCCAATTTGTATAATTGGAAGTATCACAATCCCCAATACCGGAGTGACCTCAATAGAATGGCAGAATTGTTCCTGTGTATATTCTCTACTCACTGCCCTACTTGGGCAGACATACAGGCCCTTTTAACTCCTTTATTGACTTCAGAGGAGCACCACATGGTATTAGAACAGGCTTGAAAAGACCCAATAGGATTCATTACCTGAACCCAGTAACCCAACCTTCGGGAACGGAGGCCATTTAAACACGAGACCCAGGTGGGTGTCATAACCGAGAGGAAGGAGTGAATAGACTTCAAGTGGACAGGGATTGTTTGATTACTGGTCTAAGGAAAGGGGCCCCTAAGTCCAAAAGCCTTCAGAAGGTGAGGGAAGTTATTAAAGGGGTAAAGGAAGACCCGTCCACTTTCTTAGAGTGAGTGAAAGCTGCATTACGCCAATACACCAATATAAATCCTGAGAACCCTAACAATTCCCGGCTTCTGAATATAACTTTCATTTCCCAAAGCACTCCCAATATTTGGAAGAAGTTGCAAAAGCTAGAGGGAGGGATGGGGATGCCCATAAGATAATTACTTGAAATTGCTTTCAAAGTTTTCAATAGCAGCAATCAGGTGGTAGAGCAAAAGGAAAAACAAAAAATGAAGCGAAAGACGGCCTTGCTGGCAGGTGCCTCAGCCCCTCGATGTCCGGAGGAAAAACAGGGGGCCATGAGAAGGACAATCCCAGGGCGTGGGATGGGGCCACTTCTGGGACCTGACCAGAGTGCTTACTGTAAAAAACATGGACACTGGCAATGAGAATGTCCAGAAGCCAGAGAAACGCAACCACGACCCACCACCCACCACAGTCCAAGCCTATCAGGAGGGGTCTCTGCAGGGAGACAATTCAGAATGACGGGGCGCGGGGCTAGAACCTTCACTGACTATCTCCCAATGTGAGCCTCGGGTGATCCTAATGTGGGAGGGTGCTCTATTGACTTTAGTCTGCATACGAGTGCCACTTTTTTGGTTTTAAACACCGCTGTATCTCCCCTTAGTCAACTCATAGCTCAGGTGGTGGGAGTCTCGGGGAAGCTTGCCATCTGACCTTTTCTACAACCAGTAAATTCTGATACTGGAAAGAAATTGTATCATGAGTTCCTTTATATGCTGGAATGCCCGGTATCCCTTCTGTAGAAGGATCTCCTGTCGAAGCTGGGGGCCCAAATCACTTTTGAACTCTCCCCAATACTGGTACAAATCCCACCTGAAAATGCATGTATGCACATTGCAGGCGACACTCTTGCCCGAAGAAATAGTGACATCCACGGTCATTCCTTTCCATATTCAACAGAAAGTGAATCCGGAGTTCTGGGCATCAAAAAGGACTGGGCAAGCTAAGTCAGCTACATCGGTTAAAATAACCTTGAAACCCAGAGTGCCTATTATAAACCAAAGGCAATATCCCCTCCATAAAGTGGCATTAGAAGGAATTGCACCACTGGTGTAGCAAATATTGAAATTGGACTTTTAACATTTTGCGGGTCTCCATATAACACCCCTATCCTACCAGTGTTGAAACCAGCGACAGGGGAGTATCGGTTTGTTCAAGACCTAAGGAAAATCATACTCAAAGAAATCATACCTCATTTTGGTCTGCCAGTATCAGTCCAAAGTGACAATGGAGGAGACTTTGTAGTGCAAATTATCAAATAAGTCAGCAAGGACTTGGATATAAACTAGAAACTCCCCTCAGCCTGGAGACCACAATCAACTGGAAAAACTGAAAAGATGAATCATACTTTGAAAAAGACCTTGGCAAAACTTTGCCAAGAGACAAACTCCACTTAGATACAAGTTTTGCCCATTGCCCTGCACAGAATCTGGGTGACCCTTCGAAGAGGGCTCAAGTTAAGCCCTTATGAACTAACATATGGGAGAGCATTCTTGAAAAAGTCGACTTTCGCCACCTTGGTAATGACCGAGGTGGAGAAAAGAGACTGGGTCCATTCTTTGGGAGTTGTCTTATACACTGTTAATCAATACACTTCTTCCTGCTTGTCTTTTCCTTCTGATATTCCCTTCATAGGATGTAGCCAGGAGATCGGGTCCTGTTGAAAGCCTGGAGGAACAAGCACGCAGAAGACCAGCGGGCCCCTAAATGGAAATGACATTTTGCAGTTCTTCTGACCACCTAGTCGTCTTTGATGTTGGCAAGAGTAGCCTTGTGGGTGCATCATTCGAGGGCAAAAGCGGCTCCACCCGAAGAAGAAGTCAAATAACCACCATATTCCTACACTCCAATTTGAGATCTTAAATACACGTTTAAGAAACTCACAGAATAGTGTTTGTAACCCTGTCTTTTATTTTACTTCTCCAGGAAATGTGGATGGAAAAAAATTCCGATGGTTCTGCAAGCCAGGAGAACTCTAACTCTACACGTTGGAGACATTTTAACCCTCACCTGTGTCATCCTTAACTCCAGTAGGTCCAGTTAAGTGGATCATGGAAGATCCCGAAAATGGACAAATAACTGTTTGGGACTTCAGCACCACTGGCTCCAACTGGGTAATACATATGACTCAGTCACACAATCAGGACTTTTCAATCAAGGTTTCTGATATAAATTTATCTGATGCTGGAACATACTGTTGTGTAAAGTATAAAAAGGGGTCACCCCAGAATGCTGAGATCAGCAGGAGAGGGGATCCAAGTTTTTATTGTGGGGTATCAATAACCTGCCCAACTTCCAGATGAATGGGACTGGTCATCCAACAGCCTAGTCACTATGTCCCAAGCAGTGGCTACAGGAGAGAACCTTAGCAATTTCTGGGTGTGCTATCACCTCTCCTGATCAAGAGCTCCCTTAAGTCCATTAACAGCCCCAGTTTTTGACTATAACAAAAGATAAACCCAACTGCATCCTAACCCATAGTGCCCCAAAAGTTCCGATACGATCAAGGCTTGTTCAGTACCCATTTTCTATGACCTGTTTCTCTCTCACCGAGCTCTATAACCATACTTCATGGCATAAATGGAAAATCACGAGATCCCCTGACGAAGGAAAGCCAACAAGTTTTCCCAGATTTTCAACTTCTCACATCATGTAATAAATCTTAGTCATTCCCCAATTGTCCCATGTTTACACTTGCATCCCAGATAGATCTAATGGAAATTTGTTCTTCTGTGCCCCATCAAGATACATCCCTCCATGCGGGGGAAGATTGTACCCACTGGTGAAAACCTCATTTCAAAAGCATCACCCTATACGTCGGCTATCCAATGTCAGACTGGAATTCATTATGTAGGGCAATGCACTTTGGAGTTTCTAACTTTCACCACTCAGATTCATCCATCATCCACCCGTGCAGCTGTAAAAGACCTTCAGAAGAAATGGGGCATCTTTTTCATAGACCCTGTCTCCTTGGAAATAACAGGAACAAATAACAACCCTGTCCTAGAGAAGACTGTGTTATGGACCCCAGACTGAGACAAGCAGATGCATGGAGCTGGTTCTCCAGTCTTTTTCCTTCTCTGGAACTTTGTTGAAACCCTTAAGAACCTTAGGAATAGTGATTATTCTAGTTTGTTTTCATGTTCCCTGTTTTATGAAAATAATGGCAGAAAGAACTACAAATACTCTTAAGGCTGGAGAAATTTTTACCCTGGTAAGTCTGGACGCCCCTTTTTCAGGTTCTGGGGACGAATGTCATCTAATTCACTAAGATGCAGCCAAATTCCACTCTAACCCATCGCCCCCCAATCTACAGCCCACAGGTGATACTGGGAGTTTTCTCACCCCAGCCAAAGTCCCTAGCCAGCAGGAAGTAATCAGAAGAGATGCGACGCTCTGTTTCCCAAGATTGAGAAACTTACAATAAAAGGGGGGATTGGTAGAAGCTGCATAGGTCTGGATCACTATTATTACTGCCCTTACTGCTAAACCCTGCATTGTCTCATGATCTTTTCTTTCCCCGTTGTCTCATGATCTTTCTTTTTCTTCCCGTTCCAGGCTTTCTAAAAAGTTTAAGATTAACCAATGTCCCTCCAGGGTGGAAAAGAAGTGATAATAACCTAGGATTGAAAGAATGAACAAATCGCCCATCTTACCAGAAACCAGGATGGAATCCGGCTACCTCAGGAATGCCAGTAAATGGTAAATTTATCTGGGATTTGACCACCATGACCACATCAAGGAGGAACTAACATTGCACAAATTTTTAAGACTCTTGATCCTGTCCCTATAAAACCTCCAGCTGGCCTCCAGTTTGGGGAGGCAGTTTTTTTTTTGAGGAACCGATTCCCCTCTGTCTCCTATAAAATATGTATAATAAAACCCTTTAAAAAAATTGTAGCTTAGATGAAGGGCTAAAGAACAAATAGTTTTTCATTAAACAGTTAGTACATATATTGTTTTATGACAATGGTTAACAACCCCATGACATGTCAACAGTGTCCCTTCTCAACCTTGTGTCTCTAGTTACCAGCTTTCCTGTCCCCTCCTGTCTTCTAGTCCTTGCCCCTGGACTGTTGTACCCCATTAGTCTTGTTTTGTTTTATGGAGCTGTCTAATCTTTGGCTGAACAGTGAACCTCAGGAGTGACTTCATTACTGAGCTAAAAGGCCGTCCGGGGGTCATACTCTCAGGGTTTCTCCAGTCTCTGTCAGGCCAGTAAGTCTGGTCTTTTTTTGTGAGTTAGAATTTTGCTCTACATTTTTCTCCAGCTCTGTCCTGGATCTTCTGTTGTGATCCCGGTCAGAGCAGTCCATGGTGGTAGCCGGGCACCATCTAGTTGTACTAGACTCAGTCCACTGGAGATCATGGTAGTTGTGGTCCATTAGTCTTATAATAAAACTCTTGCTGCTCACCTCACTCCTGTCTCAGAACTGGCTATTGCGGCAGGCGGCTCTGATCCTCGCAACTGTGGTAACACCTTCTCTCTTGTCCCATTGTGCAGTAGTTTTCTGAGACTGATTCCTAGGCATTGGTTCATCTTTCCTACAGATTCTCTGCATCAGGTAAAGCTGTTATTTTTAGTTCACCTTTCATTGCCATAGGCTGTTTACTGTCTTTGATTTCAGCTTTTGCGTATCCCAAAGAGGATTTAATTTGGTTTATAAGGATTCCCTGGGTGACAGAAATGGCTGAACGTTTGCTTACTAACCAAAAGATTGGTTGTTTGAATCTACCTATAGGCGCTTAGAAGAAAGGCTGGTGACCTACTTCTGAGAGGCCATGGTCATTGAAAGCCCTGTAGAGTACAGTTCAACTCTGACACACACGGGGTCAGCATGAGTTGGAATCTTTTCGAGGGCAACTTTAAAAAAAATTATTATTGTTTTGTAAATTAGTATTCAATTTATTATAGTGACAAATTAAAACACTGCTTTTTGTGCACTTTAAGTTAAAGTAACTGGTGTTATTATAGTAATTATTCTAGAAATTTTAGTAACGTTTTCCAAGGGGTACATTTAACAACTTTAGTTAATGAAACTCTCTTAAACAACTTTCCCTGAGGTTACATGGTTCATGCAGTCAATTTTAAAGGACTTCAACTGTCTAACAGACAAACATAATCTCATATAAGTTGTGGTTATTGTTGTTGGGTGCTGTTGAGTCAATTTCAACTCAAAGCAACCTCATTTGACAGAGTAGAACTGTCCCATAGGGTTTGCTAGGTTGTAATCTTTATGGGAACAGATTGCCAGATCTTTCTACCAAGGAGGCGCTGGGTGAGTTTGAGCCATCAACCTTTCAGTTAATAGCTCTGTCTTGAACTTAGAAGCAAGGATGGCGGGACTACATCTTACATATTTTGGACATGTTGTCAGGAGAAATCAGTCCCTGGAGAAGGACATCCTGCTTGGTAAAGTACAGGGTCAGCGAAAATGAGGAAGACCGTCAATAAGATGGATTGACACAGTGGTTGCAAAATGGGCTCAAGTGTAACGATTGTGAGGATGGTGCTGGACGGGGCAGTGTTTTGTTCTGTTGTTCATAGGGTCGCTATGAGTCAGAACCGACTCGAAAACACCTAACAAAAACAATACTTTAAGTAAATTTATACATATTTTGATTCTTACATTTTCTTAGTTAGTTCAATACTGTATAGAAATCTACCCAAAGTGCATTACAACTTTTTATTTATTTATTTATTATAGTACTTCAGGTGAAGGCTTACAAAACAAATAGTTTCTCATGAGGCAGTAGTACACATGTTGTTTTATGACATTGGTAACAACCCCACAACATAACAATCCTCTAACTTCTCAACCTTTTTTTCTGGTGAAAATACACATAGCCAAAGATACACCAATTCAAAAATTTCTACATGCGCAGTTCAGTGACATTGACTACGCTCTTCCAATTTTGCTGTTATTCTCACTTAAGATGAAGGCTTACAGAACAAAATAGTTTCTCATTTAACAGTTACTACAAATGTTGCCCTATGACA
>NW_004444504.1:33151-44490 GCF_000243295.1 Trichechus manatus latirostris | reverse complement strand
TCTCTTGTAGACAGCATATTGATGGATCCTGTTTTCTTATCCATTCTGTCACTCTCAGTCTCCTTATTGGTTCATTGAGTCCTTTTACATTCAGTCTAATTATTGATAGATGAGAGTTTGTTGCTGTCATTTTGTAGTGGTTTTTTTTTGTGGTCCTCAAGTTTTCTTTGTTCTTCTTACTCTCTTGTGCTGAGTTACTTTTGTTTGTGGATTTTTTTTTTTATTTCTTTTGTTTTTGTAGGTTTTGTTTTTGCCGAGACTTTATGTTTGTCTTCTTTACTTTTATGAGTTGGTTGGTTAACTTTCTTTGTGGTTACCATGAATTTTATCCTTATCTTTCTAAGTTTGAAGCAGTCTGCCATTACTTGGTATCACCTTGCCTTCCTCTCCATTAGAAGGTTCTATACCTATGCCATTTATTCCCTCTTTTATTGTTTTGATGTTGTTGTCATTTACTGATTAACTACTCTGATTCCTTGTTGTATTTCTTTTGATTTTGGATGTCGTAGAGAGTTCATTTCCCAGATTGGTATCTGGCTGGTACGATCCTGCTTCCTATGTTCTGCCTGTGAGCTTAAGCTGTTTGTCCTCAGATTGAAGAACTCCCTTTGATAATTCTTGTAAGTTTGGTTGGACTTGTACATATTCCCTTAATTTCTGTTTTTCTGGAAATGACCTAATTTCACCATCAAATGTTAACAAGAGTTTTGCACGATATATTATTCTTGGGTGGCAATTTTTTTCTTTCAGTATTTTATATATGTCATCCCATTGCCTTCTTGCCTGCATGGTTCCTGCCGAATAATCTGAGCTTAGTCTTATTGTTTCTCCTTTGCATGTGACTTCTTGTTTTTCATGAGCTACTCTCAGGAAACAGAAAAAAAAAATGAAAAAAGCAATGCTCTCAGGGATCCCTTTGCAAATCTCTGCATGCCAAGGGGGAAGGCTCCTTGCCATGCAGCACCGCCTGGCCAGAAGGGGCTCCCAACTCAAGAAAAGGAAAAGAAAACAAAGAAACAATTCAAAACAAACAAACAAACAAAAGCCCCGGGATCCCACCAGCATGGCAGCCCAGACTGGAAGCAGCTCCACACTCCAACAGAGCTCCACAGCCTCTGAGGAAGAAGCAAAATGGCGCACAGAGCCAGGTATTTGAGCAAAAGGAGGGGGAGGTGGTGAGAGGTAAGGAAGAAATCAAAAGAAGCAGAAAAAAAAAAACAACACTAGCAGTCAACAAATGGCACTCAGAGAGACAGCTGGTGCTGGCTGGTGTTTCTCGGACAAAAGACTGTGTCCGCGGGAAGCAGAGTGGACTGAGTGTGGGTGAAGAAATGTAGGGAGTGGTAAAGCATATATCACAAATTATCGGAGCTCTGCAGCCCCTCAGGAAGAATTAAAGATGGCGTATGGAGCCAGGTATTTGAGTGAAAGGCGGGGGAGGTGGTGAGAGGTAAGGAAGAAATCAAAAGAAGTGGAAAAAAGCAACACCAGCAGCCAACAAATGGCACTCAGAGAGCCGGCCCATTCAGGTGTGTGGAATCCAAGCAGCCAGTGTTTCCGGGTCAAGAGATTGTGGCCACAGGAAGCAGAGGAGGCCGAGTCTCGGTGAAGAAGTGTTGGGGGTGGGAAAGCGTATGTCGCAGATTACTGGTTGTTTTGTCTCCCGCTGGATGCTCTGTGAGGCTGCTTTCTCGTAACCCCTGTTTGCTGGTCTCTGATAGGAGTCCAAGACGGTGGATCCACGCTGTGTTAGCTGGTAGGGGACCTCGGCATGAATCTCTCCTCGCTCTCCTTTCTCTGTCAGTTTTCTCACTCCGTTTGGTGCTTGGCTGAGTTCTTTATCTGTTCCTGTGATGTTTTAGGGTTTCAGGATTGTTGTATTCTCTGTTTGGCTTAGTTTTTGGGATCTTTGCTGTGGAAGGACGGCGTGGTTCTTCTGCCTAGAGTGCCATTTTGCCAGAACTCGCCAACGTCAATTTTAGTAGAAACTGCCAACACACCCTCCAGAGGGGCCATACCAATTGAATTGCCATTAGCAGCGAATGAAAGGACCTTACCCTCACACCCATGATAAATGTGATTGTCAATATTTTCAGTTATTGCCAATCAGATAAGTAAAAATAGTGTTTTATTTTTATTTTGATTTATATAATTCTTGGTGATGTTTTGCAACTTTTTAATTTTTTTTTTGCTTTCATATTTCCTTAACTTTTTTTTTTATTATTTTGAAATAATTTTAGTCTTACAGAAGAATTGATAGTACAGAGCTCCCATACACCTTTCATCCAGCTTGCCTTAAAGTTAACGTCTTACACGATCATGGTACATTTATCAACACTAAGAAATTAACATTGGTACAGTCATATTTATCCTGGTGGCATAGTGGTTAAGTACTATGGCTGCCTACCAAAAGGTCGGCAGTTCAAATCCACCAGGTGCTCCTTGGAAGCCCTATGGGGCAGTTCTACTCTGTCCTATAGGGTCACTATGAGTCAGAACAGACTCTGCTCGGCGGCAATGGATTTTTTTTTTTTACAGTAATATTAACTACAGACTTTAGTCAGATTTCCCCAGTTTTCCCACTAGGGTTCTCTTTCTGTTCCAGAATCTAATTCAGGATTGCACGTTGCATTTAGTTGTTATGTCTACTTAGTTTCTGTCAATCTATTACAGTTTTTGGATTTTCCTTGCGTTTTATGACCTTGAAACTTTTCAGATTTCCTTTGGAGAGGCAGTTTATATTGATTGCTCAGTCCCTGGAGTTACCTGCCTGGGGTAAACTCTCAATTCATTCCTTACCTAGCTGAGGGACTTTGGCTAGTTACTAGACCCTTTTGTGCTTCAGTTTCTTGAACTATAAAATGGGGACAATAATAACCACCGTCAACGATTATTGTGGAGCTTAAGTGGGTTAACATCATAGAATACCCAGTATCAGGCAGAAATGAGACGACAGACTCAGAATTTAAAATGCCATTTGGTAGTTAATTAAGCCCTGCACTGAAAGAAGAAAGAAATGAAGTATTCATTAGTAGTGTGGCATCCACCCTCCACAGTTCCATAACTTATTCAATTACAGGCTTTTCTTTACACATGATACAATCTAAGATCATGTCCAAAAACTAAGAACTGTCTCATGATTTTCAGGGGAGTGGAGGGATGTTCAAAGGAGGGAAGATAATTTAGTAAAAGGTCAGATGAATTCAAATGAATATTTGTAATGGTTGCAGGTAGCATTCATTAAAAAACACTCATAATATTTGTTCAGTAAAATATTAAGGAGGTGCAAGTTTGCTGACAATATATGTATTTTTTAATTGGCAGATTATTCAACATGTAACTGTAATAAGGGTTATTTTCTTTAATACACAGTACATGCTCAAGTTGCGATGAAGCTATCTCTTTTAGTGGGTGAATTGCATGGTGACAGCATATACTCCTTCAGCGACTGTATTTTGGCCTACTTGTTAATAGGAGATCTTTACACATATTTTGCAGCCCTGGTGGTGCAGTGGTTAAAGTGCTCATCTGCTAATCGAAAGGTCTGTGGTTCGAACCTACCAGCTGCTCCATGAGAGAAAGACGTGGCAATCTGCTTTCATAGGATTTATAGCCTGGGCAATCCTATAAGGCAGTTCTACTCTGTCCTTACAGGGTCGCTATGAGTCAGAATTGACTTGATGTCAATGGGTTCAGTTTTTGTTTCATTTTTATGTATTTCAGCTATTAATCCACTTTTTGTTCTATGTAGTAAATATTCAATTTTTCATGTAATTCTTTACATTTTTGTTTGGTGTTTTATCATTGGTAAGTTTTAAATTTTGACATATAAATCAAATTTATAATTTTTTCCTGTATTGTTTGTATAGTTCGTGCCTTGCTAATGCAAGTCTTTCCCATTTTAAGCTTTTAGAGATGTTCTTCTATATTTTTTCCAATAACTTGAAAGTTTTAGTATGTAATCCATCTGATACACACTTTTTGTATAAGGTACAAAGTAAGTATACATTAGTTTAGGAAAAGCCTGCTTTTCCCAATTTATTTACTGGGTAGAATGTTTCTTTCCCACTGATTTATAATATTACCACTATCATATGCCAAGTTCCCATATTCATAGCTTTGTTTCTAGACTTTCTATCCTGTATCATCAAAACAAATTAATCTATTCCTGCTATAACTTACTTTTAATTATTCTAGCTTAAGATTTCTTCTTGATATCTGGAAGGGTCTGCTATCCTTCCTAGATCTTTTTCAAGCTTTCTGTTAGCTATTCTTGAAAATTTACTTTTCCAAATGCATTTTAAAAATTCTTGGCTATTATTTCCTCAAATATTTATTTGGCCCTGTTTTCTCTTTCTTCTCCTTCTGGGATTTCAGTTGTACTTATGTTAGATGACAGCTGTTGGATGCTATGTACTCTATTTTTTCACTTTATTTTATTCTTGTTTATGCTTCATTTGTACAACTTCGATTGACCTATACTTAGTTTCACAAATTATTTTCTCATCTGTGTCCAGTTTGCATATAAACTAGTCATTGTAATTATTCATCTGTTATTATTTTTTTATATCTAGTGTCCTCTTCTTTTGACTATTTTTAAAGTTTTCATCTCTTTATTGAAATTCCTTATCTGTTCATGCATGTTATTCATCTTGCCACTATCTTCTTAATCATAATTATTTTAAAGTTGATTTTTAATGTTGATTGTGTTGTCTCTTGAAAATGAGTCATCTTTTTCTAGCTTTTTTGTTTTGTAATTTTTGATTGAATGTTAAACATTGTGTGTAGAATAGAAGGGGCAGAGGAGAAAAATATACCAAGAAACGGGCACACGTTTTCTTCTGTCAGGTCAGTGAGATTGAGTTAATATAGTTAGTTAAGCTCACTCAATTTATTTTATCTTTGGTGCACTGTTGTTTGTTGTTGTGTGCCATTGAGTCGATTTCGACTCATAGCCATCCCATATGACAGAGTAGAACTGCCCCATAGGGTTTCCTGGGCTGTAATCTTTATGGAACAGATTACCAGGTCTTTTCTTCTGTGGAGCTGATAGGTAGGTTCGAACCTCTGACCTTTCGGTTAGCAGCCAAGTGCTTAACCATTGTGCCTCCAGAGCTCCTTCTTTAGTACACTGCCATTGCCGTCGAGTAGATTCCGACTCATAGTGACCCCATAGGGTTTCCGAGGTTGTAAATCTCTATGGAAGCCAACTGCACTACAGGTTTAAAATTCTTCAGTAGTGGGCTTCCATTACTGTGTGCTTCATTTGGGTTCTTGGGTGCCAGAGTTTTCTCAGTGCTCTGGATCTCGTTTAGGTTTCTGCAGACCCAGCATGACTGAACTGCAGCGGGAGTCTGTCTTCATGCTCCATCCCTAGCAGTAGACTGATGTTTTCTATTTTGGGGGGCAATACTTATGGTAGGGTAGGGCTTCTTTTGATCCTCCTTGTCCAGCATTAGGCAGAGCCTGTGCACCTGGGCTTCTGGGTTGGCCCTTCTCTGCATTTCTCTTCCTTCCTTCAAGGCAGCTAAAGTCTGCCTTGTAGCTCGGAAAGTTTTAGGCATGAGAGTTTTCTGCTCCTCTCACCCAGTGGTAGCAGAACTCTGCTTTGTATTGGTACAGGGCCCTAGGACCAAGAGATTTCCTTGGTCCTCTCCTGGAGAAAATGGCTTTTGCTTCTACTTCACCACCAGAAGCAGTTAATCTTTACCTAGTTCCTAACAGTAGGAGAGAGAGTTTCCTGCCGCTTTACCAGAAGCAGTGGATCTTTGCTTGGGCCCTTGGAATGAGAGGGTTTGCTGCACCTCCTTCAGAGGCTTAAGGCTTTTGGTTAGTATGAATGAAAGCTCTGAGGAACAGGGTGGTGTTTCACATCTCGCCTCCAGAAACATCCAATCAACTCCTGCATGCCTGCCCCACTGAGCTCTCTCTGGTCGGTCTCCTGTCCTGCCCCTAGTTTCTCACATGAGTATCAAGTAGAGGATCATGGAAAAGAGCTGGTGAGTGAGTATTATTCTAAACTGGGATGGTAGCCAAGAGTAGACCTTTAGGAATTTTTAAAATTTTAGCTGATCTCCTCTTACCCTATTCTATGATGGGATCTCTCAGAACATCTCATGAAGATTCTTCTTTCTACTGAGCAATGCCTGCTGTTTGGTGTCACATGAGGAACTCCTGGGTAGGGTGGTGTGCATGCAATGAGAGTCTATTTCCTTAAGGGATCTTGTCCTGTTTGTGGAATGCAAACATGTGAGGCATCCGGCTCTCTTTCTAACCTCACAGAATGTGAGGGTGTGACGCAGGATCACAGTTTGTGCAATTCTCAACCCCTTCTATTAACTTTAATGCATGCCTAACAGTTGTAATTATTCTTTACTTTTAATTTCTTATTGAATGAAATGAACCATGCTTCTATTAAACTATTCTAAAAAAAAGGCTGTGGTATCAAAGTTCAACTCATTACTTGGATAAAAAGCATTTATTTAATTAAGAAGCATAGACTTACCACCCCTCTTAACGTATCCGTGGAAGTTTTGGGGACTGTGTGAATTTGAGTTCTATTTTTCTATTCTCCTTTTACTTTGCAATCTAGTTACTGATGTTGTATGAACAAGAAATATGGTAATCATAGTCCTGATAATCTGTGTAATTTTTAAAAACTACTATTTTTATGACTTTATTACTGCTAATATTGTTTTATTATTGCTAGCATTGCTAAGTAACAACAGAATTACTTAACATAAGAATCACAAGTCTATGGCCTGTGAACCAAATCTACCCCTCTTCCCTCTACCTGACTTGTAATAAAGTTTTCTTGGAATACAATCATGCCCATTCATTCACATCTTTTCTATGGCTATCTTTGCGGTACAACATCAAAGTTGAATAATTGAAACAGAGACTATGTGGCCTGTAAAGCTGAAAAATATTCATTATTTTGTTCTTCACAGAAAAAAATTTGCTGATCCCTGTTTTAACATTTTCCCTGGGAATCATTAAAAAAAATACTTTCATTCCAGGGCTCCAAGACACTTAACTGCACTAGACTGAGATCCATGTAGACTCACTATGTTGTTCAGAACATCGTTTAGCCATATTGCTGTTGATTCATTCCAAGATGCTCACCACTCCTTCTTTCTGAGTGTTCTTTCTGTAGCTAATGAAAATGGTGCCAGGAGATTGGATCCATTGGTGTTACATGGTAGTGTGACTAATTCCTGGAGCCCTGGTGGCCCAGTGGCTAAGAGCTTGGCTGCTGACCAAAAGATCGGCAGTTCAAATCCATCAGCCACTCTGTGGAAACCCTGGAATACCAGTCAGAAATGCATAGGAACAAACTAATGACACATGCAAAAACTTGAGTGAATCTCTAGGGAATTACACGGAGTGAAAAAAAGTCAATCTCAAACAGTTGCATATTGTATGATTCCATTTATCTAACATTTTAAAATAATAAATTTTAGAGATGAGAACAGATTAGTAGTCTCCAGGTGTTAGGGATGGAGGAGGAGAGTGGAGGGTCAGGAGAGGAGTGGGTGTGATTTCAAAGTGGTGACAGAGAACTCTTGTGGTATTAGAACCGTTCATCATCTTAACTGTGGTGGAAGATACATGAACCTACAAGGCCATACAACTGTATATAACAATAGATGTGAGCACATGCACACACACACACACACCAATAAGGACAAGTAAAAGAGAAAATCTGAATAAGATTGGTGGCTTGTATAAATGTTAATATACTGGTTGTGATATTATACGATAGATTTGCAAAATGTTACTATGTTATTTCTTACAACTACATGTCAATCTACAATTATTTTTATATTTTATTTTTGGTTTTGAGTTACTTTCTCAATTATTTTTATTTTTTTAAGTTTTAGTGTTGGACTTTAAATGAAAGTTTACAATTCATGTTAGTCTCTCATGCAAAAATTTATACATACATTGTTATGCGACCCTAGTTGCTCTCCCTATACTGTGACAGCACACTCCTCCTTTCCAACCCTGATTCTCCATGTTCATTCAACCAGCTCCTGACACTCTCTGCCTTCTCACTCACCTCAGGACAGGAGCTGTCCATTTAGTCTCATGTAACTTCTTGAGCTAAGAAGCACACTCCTCACGAGTATCATATTATGTTCCATAGTCCAGTCTATTCTTTGTCTGATATTTGGCCTCGGCAGTGGTTTTAGTTCTGGGTTGACAGAGTCCAGGGACCATGCTTTTTGGGGTTCCTCCAGTCTCAGTCAGACCATTAAGTCTGGTCTTTTTACTAGAATTTGAGTTTTGCACTCTACTTTTCTCCTGTCCCATCCAGGACTCTCTGTTGTGTTCCCTGTCAGGGCGGTCATTGGTGGTAGCCAGGCACCATCTACTTCTGGTCTCAGGCTGATGAAGTCTTTGGTTTATGTGGCCCTTTCTGTCTCTTGGGCTAATACTTTCCTTGTGCCTTTGGTATTTTTCATTCTCCTTTACTCCAGGTGAGTTGGGACCAATTGATGCATTTTAGATGGCTACTCGCTAGCTTTCAAGATCCCAGACACCACTCACCAAAGTCGGATGCAGAACAGTTTCTTTTTATTTTATTTTTGTTAATTATTGTCGCTTAAGTGAAAGTTTACATTTCAATTTAGTCTCTCATATAAAAATTTATACATACATTGTTATGTAACCCTAACTTCTCTCCCTATACTGTGACAACACACACCTCCTTTCTACCCCTGATTTCCCATGTTCATTCAACCAGCTCCTAACTCTCTATGCCTTCTCAACTCACCTCAAGACGGAAGCTGCCCATTTAGTCTCAAGTATCTACTTGAGCGAGGAAGCACACTCTGCACGAGTATCGTTTGTTGTCCCACAGTGCTGTCCAATCTTTGTCTGAAGAGTTGGCCTCGGGAATTGTTTTAGTTCTGGGGTGATGGAGAGACCAGAAGCCATGCTTTCCAGGGTTCCTCCAGTCTTAGACCATTAAGTCTGGTCTTCTTACTAGAATTTGAGTTCTGCATCCCATCGTTCTACCGCTCCATCAGGGACCCACAGTTGTGTTCCCTGTCAGGACGTTCATTGGTGGTAGCCGGGCACCATCTAGTTCTTCTGGTCTCAGGCTGATGAAGTCTCTGGTTTATGTGGCCCATTCTGTCTCTCGGGCCAATATTTTCCTTGAGTCTTTGGTGTTCTTCATTCTCCTTTACTCCAAGTGGTTGCGACCAACTGATGCATCTTAGATGGCCGCTTGCAAGCTTTTAAGACCCCAGACGCCACTCACCAAAGTCGGATGAAGAACATTTTCTTAATAAGCTTTGTTAAGGCAATTGACATAGAAGTCCCTTGAAAGCATGGTCCCCAGACTCCCCATCCCTGCTACTTTGTCTCTCAAAGTATTTGATTGTATTGAGGAAACTTTTTACCTTTCGTTTAGTCCAGTTGAGCTGGTTTCCCCTGTAGTGTGTGCTGTCCTTTCCTTCACCTAAGATGATTCTTGTCTACTATCTAGTTAGTGAATAACCCTCACCCTCCCTCCCCAACCGCGTAACCATAAAAGAATGTTTTCTTCTGTGCTTAAACCTTTTCTTGAGTTCTTATAATAATGGTCTTATACAGTATTTGTCATTCTGTGACTGACTAAATTCACTCAGCATAATAAGTTCTAGCTTCCACCAAGTTATACGATGTTTCACAGCTTCATCATTGTTCTTTATCATTGTGTAGTATTCCACTGTGTGGATAAACCATAGTTTGTTCATCCATTCGTCCGTCGATGGGCACTTAGGTTGTTTCTGTCTTTTGGCTATTGTGAACAGTGCTGCGATGAACATGGATGTGCATATGTCTATTCGTGTGACGGCTCTTGTTTCTCTAGGATATATTCCAAGGAGCAGGATAGCTGGATCGTATGGTACTTCTATTTCTAGCTTTTTCAGGAGGCTCCAAATTGATTTCCAAAGTGGTTGTACCATTTTACATTCCCACCAACAGTGTAGAAGTGTTCCAGTCTCTCCACAACCTCTCCAGGATTTGTTATTGTGTGTTTTTTGCACTAATGCTAACCTTGTTGGGGTGAGATGATATCTCATTGCAGTTTTGATCTGCATTTCTCTAATGGCTAATGATCGTGAGCATATACTTATGTGTCTGTTAGCTGCCTGAATATCTTCTTTGGTGAAGTGCCTGTTCATATCCTTTGCCCAATTTTTAATTGGGTTATCTGTCTTTTTGCTGCTGAGGTTTTGCAGTATTTTGTAGATTTTAGAGATTAAACGCTAATCAGATTTGTCGTAGCCAAAATTTTTTTCCCAGTCTGTAGGTGGTGTATTTACTCTCTTGCTGAAGTCTTTGGATGAGCATAAGTGTTTGATTTTTAGGAGTTCCCATTTATCTAGTCTCTCCTCTGGTGCTTGTGTGTTGTTACTTATGGTTCGTGTTGTGTTTATGCCATGTATTAGGGCTCTTAGTGTTGTTCCGATTTTTTCTTCCATGATCTTTATCGCTTTCAATTTTATATTTAAGTCTTTGATCCATTTTGAGTTAGTATTTGCACATGGTGTGAAACATGGGTCTTGTTTCAGTTTTTTGCTTATAGATATCCAATTATGCCAGCACCATTTGTTGAAGAGACTGTCTTTTCCCCAATTAATGGACTTTGGGATTTTGTCAAATATTAGCTGCTCATAGGTGGATGAGCTTATATCTGGATTCTCAACTCTGTTCCATTGGTCTATGTATCTGTTGTTGTACCAGCACCAGGCTGTATTGACTACCGTGGCAGTATAATAGGTCATAAAATCAGGTAGTGTAAGGTCTCCCACTTTGTTCTTATTCTTGAGTACGTCTTTATTTATTCGGGACCTCTTCCCTTTCCATATGAAGCTGGTGATTTGTTTCTCCATCTCATTAAAAAATCCTGCTGGAATTTGGATAGGGATTTCATTGTATCTGTAGATTGCTTTGGGTAGAATTGACATTTTCATTGTGTTGAGTCTACCTATCCATAAGCAAGGTATATTTTTCCACTTATACAGGTCTCTTATACTTTCTTGCAGTAGTGGCTTATAGTTTTCCATGTAAAGATCTTTTGCATCTCTAGTTAGATGTATTCCTAAGTATTTTATCTTCTTGGGAGCTATGGTAAATGGTATTGATTTGGTGATTTCCTCTTCAAGGTTCTCTTTGTTGGTGTAAAGGAATTCAATTGATTTTTGTATGTTTATCTTGTATCATGAAACTTTGCTGAAATCTTCTATTAGTTCCAGTAGTTTTCTTGTGGATTCCTTGGGGTTTTCCGTGTATAAGATCATATCATCTGCGAACAGAGATATTTTGATTCTTCCCTACCT
>NW_004444504.1:4414-15615 GCF_000243295.1 Trichechus manatus latirostris | reverse complement strand
TGCTCTTTTTTGAGTGTTTTTTGCTTGATATATTTTTTTCCATCCTTTGAGTTTTAGCCTGTTTGTGTCTTTAAGACTAAGGTGGGTCACTTGTAGGGAGCATATAGATGGATCATGCTTTTTTATCCAATCTGCCTCTTTCCATCTATTATATTGGTGCATTAAGTCCATTTACATTCAGCGTAATTATTGATAGGTATGAGTTTAGTGCTGTAATCCTGATATCTCTTTTTGTGTGTAGTTCACAGTTTCTTTGTTCTCTTCAAATTTCTGACCTGAGTCGTTTTTCTTTATGTATTTTTTTTCATATTTTTCTTTGTTGTAGATTTTGTGTTTGCTGGGTCTTTATGTTTTTCTCCTTTTTTATTTTGATTTGTAGGATTGTTAGATTCGTTTGTGGTTACCTTAATATTTACCCCTAATTTTCTAAGTTTATACTAGTCTTTTATTACTTTATATCACCTTAACTTCCCCTCCATATAGAAAATCAATGTCTCTATTTTTTAAGTCCCTCTTTTTTTGTTTTAATATTTTCCTTTTTTTTTTTAGATATTGATATCTGTTTCCATATTTTCAATGTTTTAACTTTGATGTAATTTCGATTTCCGTATCTGAGTCAATATCTGGTCGCTCTGTCCTGGGTTCTAGTCTTTGATTATTAGCCTCTTTTATTGGTTATCTAACCATAGGAATCCCTTTACTATTTCTTGTAGTTTTGGTTTGGTTTTGCAAATTCCCTGAACTTCTGTTTATCTGGAAATGCCCTAATTTCGCCATCATATTTGAAAGACAATTTTGCTGGATATATAACTCTTGGCTTACAGTTATTTTCCTTTAAGGTTTTAAATATGTCATCTCATTGCCTTCTAGACTGCATGGTTCCTGCTGAGTAGTCCGAGCTTATTCTTATTGACTCTCCTTTGTCGATGACTTTTTTTTTTTTTCCCTAGCCGCTCTTAAAATTCTCTATCTTTGGTTTTGGTAAGTTTGATTATGTCTTGGTGACTTTCTTTTGGGATCTACCTTATGTGGGTTTCATTGAGCATCGTGGATAGATATCTTCTCATCTTTCATGATATCAGGGAAGTTTTCTGTCAACAAACCTTTAACAATTTTCTCTGTATTTTCTGTTATCCTTCACGTTCTAGTACTCCAGTTACTCATAGGTTATTTTCCTTGATAGAGTCCCACATGACTCTTAGAGTTTCTTATTCTTTTTAATTCTTTTATGTGATTTTTCCTCAAATAAGTTGGCGTCAAGAGCTTCATCTTCAATGTCACTAATTCTAACTTCAGCTGCCTCAGTTCTGCTCCTATGACTTTCTGTTGAGTTGTTTAATTCTGAAATTTTACTGTTAATCTTCTGGATTTCTGATTGCTGTCTCTGTATGGATTCTTGCAGCCTATTAAATTTGGCATTATGTTCTTGAATGATTTTTTAAGTTCCACTACTACTGTGTCTATATGTTCCCTGGATATTTCTGCATTCTGTCGAATTTCCTGTCTTATTTCTTGAAGAGTTCTGTATATTAATCTTTTGTATTCTGCCTCCGGTAATTCCAAGAAGTTCTCTTCCTCCAGAGAATTTATTGATTCTTTAATTTGGGAGCTTGCTGAAGCCATCATGGACTGCCTTTTTATGTGACTTGATATTGACTGTTGTCTCTGAGCCATCAGTAATTTATTATAATTTTATTTTGTGTTTGCTTAGTGAGACCTAGCTTCTTATTTTGTTTTGTTTTGATATGCCCAAATAGGCTGCTCGTGTGCACTAGTTTGATTTCTGACACCTTTGAATCTCTAATATCCTGTCACCAGGTAGTTTATTCTGTAACTAAGTATGTTCACACAGTAGTCTATTAAATTTTCCTATATGGGTTCAGCACAGGTGTCCAGGCAGTTGGTCACCAAGTGTGGGATGCAGGCTCTCACCCCCAGTCCTAGAGAGACATGGGTGATTGGTGCAGGTACTGGACTCTGGCTGTGGTAGGGGATCACGAGCTGAGCCAGGCAGGAAGCTGACACCTGCCCCTGAGCGTCTGAAAGGAAAGCGTGTCCCTATTCTCTAGAGTAAGCAGGTAGGTGAGTTTTGCAGCTGGACTAAGAGTACCCCACTCTGTTGGCTGTAAAGACTCTAAGGCACCACTTTTTCTTGAACTCCTGTAGCAGGTGACTAGATTCTTTACGTGTTACCACCAGTCCTCAAGAACCTGCTTCAGATCGATAAAAGTGACTACTTAAGGGGCAGGGCTGTGTCAAGGGTCACAAATCTGCCCGTTCACAGCTGAAGCAGTTGAAGTTAAACCTCAGATGTTTGCCATGTTGTACTGTGGCAAACAGGGCTAACACTGTTGAGATGGGTCCCCACAAGTCTATATAGGGGTGTAAGGCACTCAGAGCCTGCAGACCCCTGATAGCTGTGACCAGCAAAGGAGCTGTGCCGAGCCTGTGTTCCTGGTGTAGGGGAACCAACAGCTTATTTGTTCCCTCTTCAAGGCCAGATGAATGGGTCAGGATTGTTTTTGGGATTTACTTCTGGCCCAGTGGACTCCTGGTGCAGAGTGTGGAGGGAGGAGGTAAAAGGGAGAGAGGTTTTTCCCAAATTTTTTTTTTTTTTTTAATCTCCACGAAAGGGTGCATGCATGTACTTAACCTAGGCTCTTGGGAGTTGCTCTTCACTGGTTCGGAGTGTCCAAGCCGAATCTCTGCTGCTGGGTCTCTCTCGATGTGGAAACTCCTTCCCTAGTGCGTGCCCAGCACTGCTGTTTGCCTGCTTCACTGTGGACTGGTGAGGCTGTGGCTCTGCAGTTTCACCACGGTGGCTCTAGCCCTCCTCACCTTTTCCAAGTGGTCTTCCTCTTCCGTATCACTCAGACGGATTTCTTAACCTTGCCTTGTTCAGGGCTGCCAGATGTTCACATAGAATCAAATCACTTGTTTTTCCACGTCTTTGTTGTAAGAGGGATATAGGAAGCATCTATCTACTTCACGATGTTGACCACGCCTCTCAACCTGTAATTATTTCAATAAAATTTCAATTAGAAAATTGTTACTGATTCAGTATCTCCAATGAACAAGAAAAAAATAGATCCAAAATATGCATCTTTTATAAGAACTTTTTAAAAATGTTTAACAGTAAATCAGGAGTCTCCAGTTGTGTTTTCCATGTTAACTGATTCTGAACCCTTCAAATTAAACAAAAATACACTTACAAAAGTGAAGGCAAAATAAAGTTTTTCTAAAACAAACAAAAGATGAGAGAACTCATTTCCAGCATATTTACATCACAGAAAATACTAAGGGAAGATCTTCAGGAAGAAGGAGTTTCATCTCAGCTGGAAATGTATATCCACACAGAGAAATGAAGAGATTTTTAGCATTATAAAAATAAAGATAAATATAAAACATTTTTTTCTTGTTTTTAATCCCTGTAAAAGACAGTTGACAGACTATAGCAAAAATATTAACAGTAAATAGTAGCGTTTATAACATACATAAAAGTAAAATGTATGATAAAAGTAGCATAAAATATAGGAGGAAGGAATTGGAAGTTATCAGGTTCTTACAATATCCTTGAAGTGGTATAACCATTTCTGAAGGTAGACTGTGGTATAGGTTTAGGTGTATATTGTTATAGAGCAAAATGGCAGGGTCTAGTTGAAATTACAAGTAAATAGCTTTTATTGAGAGGCAGACAATTTGAAGATTGGGAATCAATTTATCTATGTGTCTCTCTGCCAGTTCCACGCTGTCTTGATTACTGTTACATATACATAGACAGATAGGTGCTGTTGAGTTGACTCTAACTCATGGTGACCTTATGTAAAACAGAATGAACTGTCGCCTGGTCTGGCATCATCCTCTAGATTGCCAGCACATTTGAGTCCATTGTTTTGGCTATTGTGCCAATCCATCTCACCCTGAGTCTTCCCCAGCCTCGTTGGCCCTGTAACTCATCAAATGTGAAATTCTTTTCTAGTGACTGATCCCTCCTGATGATGTGTCCAAACTAGCGAGTAAGGCAATGTTCTGTTTGGATCCGTAAGGTTTTCATCGGCTAAATTTTGGGGTAGATTGCCAGGCTTTTCTTTCTAGTCTGTCTTTGTCTGGAACCTCAGCTGTAACCAGTCCACCATGGGTGACATTGCTGGTATTTGAAATACTGGTGGCACTGCTTCCAGCTTCACAACACACGCCGCCACAATATGACAAACTGACGGGTGGTGGTGTAAGTATAGAAAGTCCTAATACAAGGTAGAGTGATTCTTCCCACTCTATTCTTCTTTGTCAGCATTGTTTTACTTACTCTATGATTTGTTACTTTCTCTGTAAATTTTACAATGATTTTGTCTATGTCTACAAAAAACCTTGCTGTAATTTTGATATGAATTGCATTAAACATGTAGATAAATTTGGGAAGAATTGACATCTTTACTATGCTGAGAATTTCAAACCTTGAATATGGTATGCCACACCATTTATTTAGGTCCTGATATCTTTCATCAGAATATTGTAGTTTTCAGAATGCAGATCTTATACTTGTCTTGTTAAGTGTGTAACTAGTAATTTATTCTCTTTGGAATGATTGTAAATGTGATTGTGTTTTTAATTTGGTTTCTGCATAGTTATTTTAGTAGATAGAAATACAATTGATTGTTGCATATTGATCTGGTATCCGGTGATCTTAATGAATTCACTTGGTAGTAGTTCTAGGAATTTTTTGTTTGTTATTTTTGTAGAAGGCTTGATTGCTTGGGATTTTCTATGTAGACAATCATGCTGTATGCACGTAGGCATAGTAGGAACAGTTTTATTTCTGCCTTTCCTGTCTGTATATCTTTTATTTCATTTTCTTGCCTTTTTCTTGTGGCTAAAACTTTCAGTAAGTTGAATAAGAGTGGTGAGAGCATACATGCTTGCCTTGTGTCCAATCTTAGTAGGAAATCTTCCAATATTCCTATATTCCGCTGCCATTGAGTCGATTCCAACCCATAGTGACCCTATAGGACACAGTAGAACTGCCCCCACAGAGTTTCCAAGGAGCGGCTGGTGGATTCTAATTGCCGACCTTTTGGTTAGCAGCCAAGCTCTTAACCACCGTGACGCCGGTCTTTCGCTGGTCTTTCACAATTGAGCATTATGTTTGCTGTAGATTTTTTGTGGATGCTTTTTTATCAAGCTGAGTTAATTTCCCTCTATTGCTAACATGCTGGGAGTTTTTGTCACTAACGACTGTTACACTTTCTTAGTAGAGGTATTAGTTATCTATTTCTGGGTAACAAATTACTCCAAAACTCAGCATCTTAAAACAATACACATTTATTATCTTACACAGTTTCTGAGACTGAGGGATCTATGAGTCACTTAGTTGCGTGGGTCTAGGGTTTGGATACGGATGGACTGCAAAGGGTCACAAGCACAATTTTGGGGTGATGAAAATGTTTTATCTTGATTGTGGTGATCATCACACAGCTGTACACATGTTGCAAACAAAATAGTGAGTGGTGTACACATACACATGTGCACACACAAAGACATTATCCATCCATAAGAAAAAAAAATCAAGGAGAAGAAAAATAAGAAAGAGTTGTATATTAACAAAGAAAATAAGATGGTACAAATAAGGTACAAAAATTATAATCTCAATAATTCAAAATAGACTAAGCTCAACAGTAAAGAAGTGATTGTCAGACACCATTTTAAAATTAAAATATATGTCATGGATTGAATTTTGTCCCCCAAAAAATATCTGTCTACTTGGCTAGGTCATGATTCTCACTATTGTATGATTTTCTACCATTTTATCATCTGATGTGATTTCCCCATGTGTTGTAAATACTATCACTATGATGTAACAAGATGGATTAGCGACAGTTATACTGGTCCACAAGATAAGATAGTGTCTTAAGCCAATCTCTTTTGAGATATAAAAGAGAGAAGTGAGCAGAGAGACATGGGGACCTCATGCCACCAAGAAAGCAGTGCCGGGAGCAGAGAGGGTCCTTTGGACCTGAGGTTCCTGGGCTGAGATGCTCCCAGACCAAGGGAAGACTGATGAGATGGACCTTTCTCCAGAGCCAACAGAGAAAGCCTTTCCCTGGAGCTGATGCTCTGAATTTGGACTTGGAGTCTACTAGACTGTGACAGAGTAAATTTTTGTATTTCTGTTATAGCAGCACTAGGTGACTAAGACAATACATAAAAATACTATTTAGAAGAGATATATGTAAAATTTAATGTTATGGAAAGATTTATAGTAAAAAATTAGAAAATTATATAAAAAATACTGGACAAAATAAAGCTAGAGTAACTACATTAATATAAGATATAATAGACCATAAGATTAAAAGCAATATTAAGGAGTAGAAAGGATAACTACATATTAATGAAAGGTCTCGTCTTAGGCTTGGTTCTCTAGAGAAGCAAAACCAGTAAAGCATATAAATATAAATAAATAAATATATATATATATATTTAGAGAGAGAGAGAGAGGTTTATATCAAGGAAACAGCTCACCTGATTGTAGAGGCTGAAACATCCCAAATCTGTGGATTAGGATAGAGGCTTCTCCTGATTCACGCAGCTGCAGGGGCTGATGAACCCAAGATCGGCAGGTCTGAGAGCAGGACTCTTGCTCACAGGCTGTGAAGATCAATGAATCCCAAGATGGGAAGGTAAGCTGCTAGCTCAAGTCCCAAGAACCAGAGGTCAGACTAACAAGAGGCAGCTGCAGGATCCAGAGTGGGCAAAAGCCAGAATGTCCACTTATATTAGGATGCAGGCCACCGAGGAAGCTCCCTTTCAACTGATTGGCTACTCACAGCAGATTCAATCATGGGAGTGATCACATATAAACACTGAGAATCATAGCCCAGCCAAGCTGACACACAATCTTAACCATCACAGGTCCAAATAAACAAAAATTGATATAAATCAGGGAAATATGTAAATTCACCACTATAGCAGGAGATTTCAATTCTAATTTCTCAATTAAAGAAATTTCTCAATTAGAGAAATTAGAGAAACAAGTCAACAAAGATATAAACACTTTTGATAACTTTGCTCTGTGAGATATGTATTGAATTCTGCATCTAAAAACTAGAGCGTAAACATTTTTCTTAAACAAATATGGAGTATTTAAAAAAACCAATGGAAATACTAGGCCACAAAGTGAGTCAATACATTTTACAGAATTAATGATATACAGAGAATAGTCACTGATCAAAACTCAATTGAATTAGAAGTAAAAATATAAATACAAGATTGCAGTTTACTTGGAAATTTAAATGCAGATTTCTAAATAATTCATGAGTCAACCAAAAAATCATAACGGAAAATATAAAAATGACTAGAAATGAATAGTTATTAAAACATATCAATTGGGAAGATACAGTGAAAGCAATTTCTAGGCAAATTTATAGATACAAGTGCTTTCATTCTAAAGAAGCTAGGAAAAGTAATGAATTAAATATCCAACTCAAGGCATTTTTTGGTAGTTTTTTATTGTAGTAAAATAGACACAACATAAAATTTGCCATTTTAACCGTTTTGAAGTGTACAATCCAGTGACGTTAATCACACTCACAATGTTACACAAACTTCAGCACTATTTTATTTCCAAAACTTTTTCATCATCCCAAACAGAAACTCTACCCATTAAATGATAACCCCTCATTCCGCATTCCCACTAGCCCGTGGTAACCATTCACCTACTTTTTGTCTTTATGCATTTTTCTATTATAAGATATTCCATAGAAATGTGTTATTGCAATATTTGCCCATTTATGTCTGGTTTATGTCACTTAGTATAATGTTTTCAAGGTTTATCTACATTATAGCATGTATTAGAACTTCACTCCTTTTTTTATGGCAGAATAACATTCCTTTGTATAGATATACTATATTTTGTTTACCCATGTGTCCATTGATGGACACTTGGATTTTTTCTACCTTTTGGCTATTGTGAATAATGTTGCAAAGGATATCTGTGTATTAAGTATTTGCTGGGGTCTTGCTTTCAATTATTTTGGGTACATGCCCAGGAATGGAAATGCTGGGTCATATGGTAATTATGGAGCCTTGGTGGTGCAGTAAAGCACTAGTGGCACAATGGTTAAGAGTCTGGCTGCTAACTAAATGTTGGCAGTTCAAATTCACCAGGTACTCCTTGGAAACCCATGGGGCAGTTCTACCCTGTGCTATAGGGTTGCTATGAGTCAGAATCAACTTGAGGACAACGGGTTTGGTTTTTTTTGAGGGCGTTGGTGGAGCAGTGGTTAAGAGATCGGCTGCTAACCAAAAGGTCGACAGTTCAAAGCCACCAGCCGCTCCTTGGAAACCCTTATGGGGCAGTTCTACTTTGTCCTATAGGGTTGCTATGAGTTGCAATTGACTTGACAGCAGTGGTTTTTTTCAGTTATATTCTAATTCTAGGAGTCCCTGGGTGGTGCAAATGGTTAACACACTAGGCTCCTAACTGAAAGGCTGGAAGTTCAAGTACACCCAGAGATGCCTAGGAAGAAAGGATTGGAGAAGTACTGAAAAATAAGCCAATGAAACCCTTTGGATCACAATAGTCTGATCTATAACCAATCGTGCAGATGGTGCAGGGCAAGGCAGTGTTTTGTTCTGTTGTGCATGGGGTCACCATGAGTTAGGGGCTGACTAAAAGGCAGCTAAAAACAACAACAGCAACAACAAATTTACCTTACTTTTTATTTCTTCCTCCTCATTGGGGAGGTTCCCTCATCTCTGTCTTTTGGAGCCAACCCTGAATGGGACTACTGTGCTTTCACCCACACCCTGAGCTAACCATTCATGAGTCAAGCTTGGGCTTTTCTTTCCTCTATCAGCTGGTCACAGGGGGCCTCTTTAGCCAAGCAGGAGGTGTCGGTGAGCAGTAGTAGGTTTCAGAAGGTTCCCATTGACTGGGTGGATGGAGAAGCCATCAGTGAGTTCTTCACTTCAAGGCAGCTGCTCCTGTGGCTGACTGCATGCCTGAGGAGACATTTGTAGATTTTGAGGGTTCAAGCTTACAATACCAAGAAAAAAACACTAAAAACAAAACCAAACCCGTTGCTGTTCAGTTGATTCCGACTTATAGCAACCCTATAGTCAGAGTAGAACTGCCCTATACGGTTTCCAGGGAGCGGCTGGTGGATTTAGCTCTTAACCACTACACCACCAGGGCCTCCAAGCTTACAATACCAGCTTTTAAACTGACCTTTGCTTTGAGCGGTCTTGGGCGATATTTCTGAAGAAAACATCAGTGTCTTCGTTGTCATGTTGTCATGGACAGCAGCCTGGTTTGTGGAGGTGATGAACCCCATATTGTGATCCAGATTTCTGCAAATGATTGACAAGTTTTGGATTGTGGAAGTGGAAGTCTAATCTTCCTTTAAGAAATGATGCTTTGGGTGTGTCATGAGGATATGAGGAGTCACTTTCTGTTAGGGAGAGTCCCTTGGTGTGCCCAAGAGTCTGTGTCCCAACAATTGTGATTCAGTAGTGATGACACTGCTTGACATTACCTGTTTTTAGTTTAAGCTGTTGAGAGTGGCAACTTTATCCTTTAGCAGTCATGACCAATGCTGATCTCACATAAAACTCCCTGCATCCTGGAGACACAGTGTCAGGCACCTGCTCTCCTGAGTGGGAGCTTAGGTGACCCAGGGTCTCCGCCTTGTCTAGAGCTCAGCTGGAGAGCAGGGGTAGGGGTGGGAGCTTCTTCTTTGCCTTATCCTACTCCTATTTCTTCTCTCTTTGCAAAACCGTACTCTAGGGAAGCTTTATGATGATCTGACCTCCTCAAGTGAATTCAAATAGGGTAATTTCTGAGTTTGAGGAGATAAAAATATAAAATTAGTTAATTAGCTAATTAATTCACTAAACCTTTATTCAGTGTCTACTATTTGCCATGGGGTTTTCAGTCAGGAGTCAAAAAAATCAACATACATGTTGCATTGGGAAAATCTGCCACAAAAGTCCTCTTTAAAGTCTTAAAACAACACTTTGATGACTAAGTGGGATCTGACCCCAGCCATGGTCTTTTCAATTACCTCATATGTATGCAAGAGTTGGACAATGAAAAATCAAGGCAGACAAAGAATTGATGCATTTGAGTTGTGGTGCTGGCGAATGAATGAATCAGTCTTAGAAGAAATATAACCTGAAAGTTACTTAGAAGTAAGGATGGATAGACTTTGACTCACTTACTTTGGACAGCCATCAGAAAGACCAATCACTGGAAAAGGACATCATGATTGGTAAATTAGAGGGTCAACAAAAATGAGGGAAATCCTCAAGGAGATGGATAGACACAACTGCCACAATAGTGGCTTCAAACATACCAATGATCATGACGATGGCATGGGACTGGGCATGAGTCAGAGCTGACTTGATGGCAAATAACTACTCTTTGCCAGACTCTACTCTAGGGCATAGTGGTTAAGAGCTCGGCTGCTAACTACAACGTCGGCAGTTTGAATCCACCAGCTGCTCCTTGGAAACCCTATGGGGCAGTTCTACTCTATAGGGTCACTATGAGTTGGAATAGACTCAACAGCAATGGTAATTGTAGATCATGCAGATATATTGGTAAGAGGAAGACAAAGTCTCAGCTCTGTCATCTTAAAGCTCACATTTGGTGATGACTGGTGGTGGAGTGTCTATGTATATGATTGGTGGGAGGATAGAGGTATAAAGATATTAAACAATTAAACAAATATGTGAACATAAAAAAAACTCCTTGCTTTGAGGAACTGAGATGCAAGGCAAGGAAAGAGAAAACACATACACCAGTCTTAAAGGTGTCAGGCCTTGTGTATTCTGCTATACTCCCTTCTCAACCCACAGTCAGTCCCAGTCAGTGTGAGCTTAATATTTTAAATTCTGGGTGGGAACTTAAAATATTATCTTACATTTCTCTTAGGTTTTGTGCATGTTAAACCTTATCTTTATAGCTGAAGTCTGGAGAAGTTTAGGGCATAAGAGCTGAAGAAGCTGTCCTGAGATCCAGTAATAAAAGTGGCCTCTTTCTGTACTTCCGTAAACAAGCTAGGAACCCTCAACTGTCCACAGCAAAAATGGAACAGTGTCAGTGACTGAAGGGCACAGAGGAAAAGCAAAAGTTGTGAGTTCTGGGCCAAGATATTAGGTAGGAAACCACAGTGGGCTTTTTGTAGGAGGTGAATTTCTGAGCA
>NW_004444504.1:0-4256 GCF_000243295.1 Trichechus manatus latirostris | reverse complement strand
AGTTTACTCTGACACACATGGGGTTGCCATGAGTCAGGGTTGACTAGATGGCAACTGGTTTCGTACACAGACTTTAATAATTTTCCTACTACTATTATCATACTTGCATATTGCCAGCGTTATTGCATACTTAACATTCTTCATTTAAACTACCTTCAAATTAATAGACTTAAAACTCACAATAATTCTAGGCAGTATTAATGTACAATGCAAGTTTTAAATTCAGCTTATGAGTTCTTCAAAGGAAGGTTACGATAGACAGTAACTGAAGTAAAATATCTGTTTGTCATAGAGATCAACGCTGGTAACACAAGTCATACCACTGGCACCACGGAGAAGTGCTGCTTCAGGAACTGGTGATTTCAAACGGAGTATCGTGGTGGTAAGGAGATTCTCTCCTTCCAAAGAACTTTCAGTCATTTCTTTAATCCTTCCTTATAAAGTGATCCATCCAGCGAGGAGTGGATTTGAAAGGTGGAGAAATGTAAATTTCAGGGGAGCACCTGAGGAGATGAGATGGTCCCTGCTGCTCTGTGCCATGTGATGACGGGTCAGAGAAAAGGCGGGAAACAGCAGGAGCTGCTGGAGGTTGGTCAAAGCGAAGCATACTGGTCAGGGTTTTCCAGCAATCCCCTCACAGAGAGCACTAGGAACATTATACCCAACCGTCTGGGGTGTTGTCTGTCTTGGCCCTCTCCAAGCCTGTAGCATGCTCTGCATCTTATGAAGCACAGATTCATGCCCACAAATAGTTATCGAATGAATACTAATTTTTTTCCCTTTCCACTATAATGAGGATAGAAGTCCCATAAAGAACTCAATTACCAGCTGAAAGGTTGGTGGTTTGAGTCCGCCCAAAGGTGCTTTGGAAGAAAGGCCTGGTGATCTACTTCTGAAAACTCAGCCATTGAAAACCCTACGGAGCACAGTTCTACTCTGACACACATGGGGTCACCACGAGTCCCAAGTGACTTGACAGCAACTGGTTTAATCATTCTGGAGGGAAGTCAGGGTGCAGCAAGCCAAGAGTTGGAGTAGCACTCTGCAGGCAGTCCTGGGAAGACAGGAGATTCCATGGAAGAGAGGAGAGGGCGTCTCTAAAGGAATATGAAAAATAAGCTACATCTGATGTTTTGTAGCAAGCAGGAAATAAGTCCCAGGAGGCATTAGGGTTTGAGCTCTGTCAAGGGAAAGTTCAATGTGATTTAAACCCAGAGTTCTTATCAGCTCAGCAATACTGCTACAGTGTATGAAAATGTATACAAGAAACAGGAACATCTCTGAGGAATATGATCACTAGGTATAGTATCAAAGCGACAGTATTTAGTAACAATAATGAAATAAAAATTCAGGGCTAAAACATCCTCAAATGAATGGTAGTTAATTTAATAACTGAATTATGAATAACCTGACAAAAACGTTTTCCTGAATTTATCACTTGTTTCTTTGACAATCAGATTTTAATTATTTAAATACAGAAATTAATTAAAATAACAAAGACATTAGTTCTTTGAAAGGCTAAATAAAGAGGTCATTCAGAGATTGGATTTTCAGAGAGGGGGCAGGAGGTCCCAAAGTATGTTTGCCCCTTAAAAGGTGAATGAGTGGAAAGAAGTCCTTTGGGAGTAATTCTGCAGGAGTTAACAGCAAGGAGTGTAACTCGATCGGGAACAAATGAGAACTTGCTCCATGGTGACATCCCAGAGGCTGTGACTTAGAGACTTGAAATGCAGAAGGTCTTGGAGTCCTGCTGGATCCCAAATAGCCCACAGTGGTGCAGGTTTTAAGACTCAAAGCTACACTCAGAACATGTCTGTGCTCTATTTGGGGAAACACAACATGGGAAAATATGGCCTTGGGAGTCACTGTTGGGGGTCCCTGATGGTACAAGTGGTTTGCTCTCAGCTACGAACCTAAAGGTTGGCGGTTTGAACCCAACAGTGGTGCCATGGAAGGATTCCTGCTGATCTGCTTCCATAGAGATTAAAGTCAAGAAAGCAGTTCTACTCTGTAACAGTTGGGGTCACCATGAGTCGGATGGATAGCAGGGGGTTAGTAACTGTTAGGAGGTGTTTGTATATCTCCAATTGTAAAAAGTTGTAAGGAGAATATTTTCAATGTCCTGTAAACTTATTAAAACAAAACTAAACCCTTTGCCGTCGAATCGATTCTGACTCATAGCGACCCTATAGGACAGAGTAGAATTACCCCATAGGGTTTCCAAGGAACGGCTGGTGGATCCAAACTGCCAACCTTTTGGTTAGCAGCCGAACTCTTAACCACTGTGCTAAGGAGGGGTAGACTGAGAAGAAATGCATTACTAGTGGGAATAGAGAGATATGTGGGGTGGGACCAGGTGTCCAGTTACATGGGCAAAGGCAGCTAAAAAGAGCAACCAGGCTTAGGATGCAGATAACGTGAGGGCATGTGGAAAGGGTGTTGTCATGGATTGAATTATGTCCCCCCGAAAATGAGTGTATCAGTTTGGCTGGGCCATGATTCCAGGTATTGTGTGATTTTCCCATGTGAGGTAAATCCTGCCTGTATGACGTTAAAGAGGGAAGATGGGCACCAGTTGTGTTAGAGAGACAGGACTCAATTTACAAGACTGGATTATGTCCTGAGGCAATCTCTTGATATATAAAAACAGAAGTGAGCGGTGAGACAGTGGGAACTCATACCACCACCAAGAAAGCAGTGCTGGGAGCAGAGCGTGTACTTTGGACCCGGGGTCCCTGCGTGGAGAAGGTCTTAGTCTGGGGGAACAATGATGAGAAGGCCAACAGAGAGAGAAAGCCTTCCCCTGGAGCTGACACCCTGAATTTGGACTTTTAGTCCTGCGTTACGGTAAGGAAATAAACTTCTCTTTGTTAAAACCATCCACTTGTGGTGTTTCTGTTATAGCAGCACTAGATGACTAAGACAGGTGCTAACCCCAGTCATTCAAGCACCACTTGGGCTGCCAATTAGAGAACTCCCCTGTCCTCAAACTGGGACAAGGCTCAGAAAATTCCAGGTTAGGCAGGGCCCCAGCTAAGGTAAGCTTCTGAAAGAGCACTTGCCCCAGGGAAGAGGATCTTTGGGCAAGACTCTTCCAGTCAACTAGAGTGCACATCAGGTCATTTTTTGAGTTTCAGGTGAATTGCTGTTTGGAGCTTGGGCTGTCTCAGTTTCGGTTCGTGATCTCTGCAACACACCCACCATCTCAGTTCCCCATTAGCTCTGGTGAAGCTAGGGGAAGGAGGAGGAGCGGATGTCACATTCACCTTTAGATCATCAAAGTCTTTGATTTAATCTAGAGGTCCAAATTGTGTTGACCTGTTTCATGGTACTTGGTTGATGAAAGTAGTGAATGGTGCTAGGTTGTTTGGGCTTTATTTAGTTTCTTTTTGTAAAATTGTATTAAAATTTACAGGAGAAAATACATTAATGGGAAAACTTTGAAATAAGAAAGAGTGAGGAACAAAGGAATTTGCCCCTTTTTCATGATCATGTAAAAAGTATCTAGAAACGTGATTTAAGAATCAAGCTAAGACAGTTCCTGTACCAAGGAGATGCAGAAAGCTGACCTTGTGATCCTCTTGGGACAACTTGGCTTACATCAGCAGACCCTTATTTTGACTATGCTCAGTGACTACTCTTAAAGAAAAAAATAATTGGATCGTTTGCAGAAGAAGAGCCTGCAGTCCCAACAATAAGATGACTGGAGAGGGACACTCATATGGCAGGAGGCTTATTTCACTAACTGTGTGTAATCGTCCCTCAGATTTCCAAGTATGTTTTTATTTCCTAACGCTCCTTGATGACTGTCCACATTCTGAACCCTTTCCCGGACACGTGGGAGTCCTGCAAGCCACCTCCTCTAATGCCACCCAGGTGTACTGAACCATGTGCGATTCCAAATGCCCACCTGAGCAGCGCCAGCAGTAACGCCCAGGAAGATCACAGAACAGTCCCAGAACAGAGGCTTAGTGGGGGTGAGGGGGCATCAGAGGGGGAAACTTGCCCCCAGGTACAAGTCCAAGGGGGGACACCAGAGGAGGCCAGCCGGGTAATCCCCTCCACAAGGTGGAGGAGTCCGGCGCTAACTTAGAGATTGTCCTGGGTGACCTTTATCCTCCCTACACCTCTACCCCAGCAACTTACTGGGCTATGAAACAATAAGACATGTTTCCTCACAGGCCCTGGGTTCTGCCATCCTCTCTGTATCCTGCCATCACATCTTTCCTCATCCTTACTGACCTTTACCAGTACTC
>NW_004444503.1:56309-57744 GCF_000243295.1 Trichechus manatus latirostris | reverse complement strand
TGATGATCCAGGCCGGCCTGTCAGACGATGCCCCGCCCCTCAGATCCCGGGGCCGAATTGAGGAGTAGATGGGGTTTCCCATGGCTTACAGCAGGGGCGGGATCTCTGGGGGACCCTCTGTTTTGAGACCCGGGGTCCCCTCAGTCCTCCCCTTGACTCCTGGCAGGGCCTAGACCCCTCCCTTCTGTTGCTGTAGGCCAGGCTGTCAGAGGACGCTCCGCCCCTCAGATCCCGGGGCCGCACTGCGGGGTTGCTGGGGTCTCCCATGGCTGATAACAGGGCAGGTTCATTTGCAGCCCCTCTGTTTTGAGACCCGGGGTCCCCTCAGTCCTCCGCTTGACTCCCGGCAGGGGTGGACCCCTCCCCTCTGATGATCCAGGCCGGCCTGTCAGACGACGCCCCGCCCCTCAGATCCCGGGGCCGAATTGAGGGGTAGCTGGGGTTTCCCATGGCTTACAGCAGGGGCGGGATCTCTGGGGGACCCTCTGCTAAGACCCGGCATCCCCTCAGTCCTCCCCTTGACTCCTGTGAGTGCGTGAACCCCTCTCCTCCGGTGCCGGAGGCCACCCTGTCAGACGACGCCCCGCCCCTCAGATCCCGGGGCCAAATTGAGGGGGAACCCCAGTTCTTAAGCTATTTCGGGGTCTTCTACGACTGACAGCAGGGGTGCATTCCTCTGGGGGCCTCTATATTCTGAGATTCCTGGTCCCCTCAGTCCTCACCTGGACGCTGGGCCGCACCTGGACCCGACGCCACAGGCCCTCAGACCGGCCTCACCTCTGACTCCAGAGCCGGAAGTCAGAAAACATCACATCCGGCCCCCCCTCCAGGGGTCTCCCAGGGCTGAAAGCAGGGGCATGGTGGTTGCGGGGCGGGGGTGTTTGTGTAGGGTGTGGGACACCTTCAGTGCCCCTCAAGGTATTCATCTTTACTCCTGACAACTCCCTGAGATTCCGCGAGAAGGAAGTAATGGGGGATAGCGCCTCTGCCCGACAGCCTTGCATGGGATCTCCCAGGGCTGACACCTAGGGCCTGACTGGGGTACTCACTGTTCTGGGGCTGGGGGTCTCCTCAGTCCTCCCTCAGGTCCTCACTTTGATTCCTGGGAGTGCCTGGGGTCCCTCCATCTGCTGACCTGAGTCCAGCTCCCTCACACCTAGATCCTCACCTCCCTGAGACCAACTGAGGCAGAAGGGAGGGCACATACATCTGGCCACCCCTGCCCGGGGTCTCCCAGGACTAATCTCAAGGGCAGGTTTCTGTGTGCCCCCCTCTGTCTGGAGTGAGAGGTCCCCTGAGTCCTCTCTCAGAATACTCACTTTGACTCCTGGCAGAGCCTCGGACTCCTCCTTCTGCTGTCCTGAGTCTGGCCCCTTCAGACCAAGGTCCTCGCCTTCCTCAGACACCTACTCATCCCAGAAGGAAGTCAGGGGCT
>NW_004444503.1:46354-54744 GCF_000243295.1 Trichechus manatus latirostris | reverse complement strand
CAGAATCTCTGCCCTCTACCCACTAGAAGCAGGTAGCACAACCCCCGCCCCAATGTCTCTAGATATTGATTGGCAAGTGTCCTGGGGCAGGGGTGAGGGGGAAGTCACCGTCGAGTGAGAACCACTGTTCTCAGGACTTACTTGGTGATTTCTGAGCCTTTGCTGGGAACAGGACTTCAGCTCTCGGTGCCCCTCTACAAAGATCCTTAATTAGTTGCTGCTTCGCCCACGGTCCTACGGCCACTTCACAGACGACATCCGTCTTTGTGGTTATGCCCCAGAGCGCCCACTGGTCCCTGTGGCAGTAGTCTGTCTGTTTCACCTAACAAGGCGTCACGATGGCTGGAGACCACTGTCACTGCGCCCTAAGAGGCAGCACACACAGGAAGGAGGTGGACACATTCCCACAGAATAAGCGTTCCTGGGTTTCGGCAGACCATGGGGGAACGTTCTACCTATTTTCCACCCTCTACTTGTCACTGTTTGGCTGTAGGCACCTTCACTGGAGAGGTGTCAGGGAGAAAGGGGACCTCAGAGGTGATGTAGGGGTGCACTGATGTTGGAATCTCGCTGACCTGGGGCTAAAGGAGGTCTGGGCAGTGCTTGGTGGGAAGTGAGTCCAGAGTATCCATGCTCTCCCCCACCACAAGACACACATGATGTCTCTGCAGTCATACGGATGAGGTCAAACCAATGCACCAGCTTCTGGAAGGTTCTGTCAGGTGTTTAGGAAGATGTATTGACCATGGCAGTAGTTAGAGAGCAAGTGCCCAAAGTAACCATACTGAATTGTGCTTTCGAAAGGCTTGGCTATTGTTACTCTCATATATGTGTGTGTTTACATATATATCTATGCATGTGTGTGTGCATGCATACTATATACATATACATACACACACGTGTGTGTATAGGTATTCCATATCATACATAGACAGCAAACCACCTGGCTGTATGACTTTAGCATAACATGTCACACTTTCCATACCTTGATGCACATTTTATGCAGCCCTCTCTAGGTCTAGAACCACTTCTGCTTCAGTGGTGTTTTACACTTTTCTAATCACTGTGCACCTTATCGTGTCTTGGAGGCAACAGTCAAATCCTGTGCTCTGGATCAGCCTGGTCTTTGTTGTCAAGACTCGGTTTAGCTGTCTTAGCACAGCCCTTAAGACCTGTTCATGCTCACTTTACTCTCAGATGTTTCTAGAAAGCAGCCCTTAGTCCTTGCTCAGAGGGACTCAAGGTCAGCATATTTCCTTTAAGTGTTAAGTTTAAAATGGAGAAATGAGTAAATGGTAAGAATGAAGTATGGAGGAGGTCTGCTACTGGGGTCATACACTCTAGGCTTTGTAAACAAACCATGTCCTTCAAGCCAAACCTTGTGAGAAGCAAACCACCCGGTACTACGTTGTGCAGACCTGCACCTTGCTATGCAGATCTGCACATGAGAAAGTTTCTCGTGGATTGAAGTGGATGTAAGGAGCATCATCTCCACGTGACTCAAGCAAAGATCAAGAGGTATCTGGAATTACAAGATGAGAAAAATGCCCTCCTGAAAAGTGAAAGCGCTCACAAATGCATGAAGCTTGGAAAGGTGATGGGCACCCATTTCTACCTAAGCATTGGTTTGTAACAGCAGCTAGACTGGCTCTCCACCTGCAGGTCACTTCGAGATGGAGATTACAAACTCTTCTGTCAGCCGTTCCCACGTGTTCGCTTCCCACCCACTCCTCAGCTGTCACAGGACCCTCCTACATTGGGCTAAATTCAAAATCGAGGAGAGTGCCACCTTGGAGTGTTGGGGTTTGGGCTCTCCCGCCACCTGATCTCGGAGGTCTTTGGGTGTCTGTGCCCAATTATCTATAGTAAGAACTGGAAAGGGTCCTTCTCATGCTCGTTTGGGCACAGCACTCTTTACGGAGGCCCATCCACGAGAGCGTGCGTTCTCATTTAGACACCCCAAGCAAGCAGAAGCGACTTTGAAAGAGAAAGGCTTGTCTCCGGAAAGTTTCTTCCTAAGCGCAGCTATCACATCCTCTAAATTTTTAGTTCTAAGAAAAAGCTCTCAGACACAGCACCAGGAATAAATGTCAAAGGTCAACCGCGAGACCCACATACTCATGAGCCCCTCTCAACAGAAAACCCGTAGGACTCACGGGCACTGACTGTCACTTCCACACTGGGGTGTCGGGGGACGGAGAGGGCACGTGTTAGTCCTGTCATAAAGTGAGACTTGGTCTTCCCTCATGGGTCATTGAAGACCGTTATACAAAGGCACCGAGAGGACAGAGAACTGTGCCTGCGTGGCCAGGAAGACAGTGTGATCATTAGGCACCGCTGGCGTTTTGAACTTGTCAAACATTTTACAGACAGCTCTTTACTGAGTGGACGCAGGCTGTCCGACGGGCTTTATCGCACCCGTAACCTGCCCATTCATCTCCTAGGGGCCTGCATTACGCCGGGGATCAGCGTGCTCACCTTTCCTTCTACTGTGCAAGCAAAGCAGACCTCAGAGGGAGACTCAAGTGCAAAGACACCCAAGTGACAGACAAGGGACATCACTCGGACAGATGGTCACTCATTTTCTGGTGCTTTTATTGACCTGCACCCTTCCTGGGAAAACGACTGCCTTATCTGTGGGAGTCCCTGAAGGCAGGGCACCCTGAGGCCTGACGATGGGTGCCATGTAGCCGGAGAAGCAGGGGCAGTTGGCCCAACAGTGGAATAGCATGGCTGGGGGTGAGGAAACAGAGGCCTGTGGACAACAGGCCCCGCAGCCCTGATGTGCATGGGCACCCAGGGGCAGCAGACTGACCGAAGGCAGGAACATGGCAGCTTCTCCTGGCAACTTTGAACCTGTGGTATCATTAAACAGAAAATGCAGGCTTACAAAATTAATCTTATAGCTAGTGGGAAAGGAATGGGCTTTCTGGTTACGCACCTCGGTCACAGGATGGCTATGCTGTTTGCACCTGAAGAAAGACACCTTCGTAGTACCATGATGGGGCAGGCCATCTGCGCCTGAACAAAGGCCCCTTGCTCTTACTCCCTTTTCCCATGCCCTCCAGCAAGTATACCCCTCCAGTTTAAGGTATATATGCCCCGGGTCCCTTTGTCTCCAGTCTACAGCGCATTGTGGGGCATGCGTAGAAGACATTTCCTTTGTCCACTCACCCTGGGAGGAGGGTCTGAGGAAGACTGACCTCATGATGCATCTTGCCCAATTCCTCTTCCTAATCACTGTGTAAGCAATTAATGCTTATGATCTCATCACTGGGTAATGCCAGTTGTTTCCTGAGAGCAAAGCCCTGCACCAGCTCATTTTTCACCTTGGCCACCACATACCCACATAGGGGGCACCACTCCAAGACGCCCCCTCCGATCCAGGCACAGAGATTGCCAGCCCCCAGAGGTGAGGCGGAATCATGAACTCAGGCCCGAGGCACTTCTGCACCGTGGGTGAGAGCCATGGTTCTCACTTGGAGGGTGAGGTTGGCATTCCGGCCCAGCCATGTCCGAGCTGTGTCACCTCGGGCGTGTTTACTCTCTGAGCTGTCTCCTCATGGTGGTGACAGTGGCAGCAGCTGCTGTACAGGGCTGTGAGGATTCAGTGAGACCCACCCAGGGAGCAAGGTACCTGGCAGTAAGACAGAACTGCTGACGTTGCTTTCAAAGATGTTGTGTTTGACAACAAGCCTGAAATCTACTGAGCCTGAGCAAGGCTCGCTTGTGCCCTTGGCTAGTGACGGGACATCGTTTAATCAACAGCAAGAGCTAGATCTCCTTGTTTGGTCGCTACAAACCACAAGCTGACAATCCACCTGATTTCCCTTCTCATTAAATGGCAGAGGCAGCCGAGTGAGCTCGACAGGAATCAGGGAAAGAGTGTTTGGTTAAATATCAGCCATACTCAGCTTCTGACGAGCCCTGACCATGCAGCAGAACCACTGAAACTCGAATCCCGTGGCAGATGGTCCTGGAACCCCCGGAACACTCGGCTGAGTCTCATGGGCTGCAGAAAAGGTGACATAGCATCACTTAGGCAACTGTGGAATCTTGATGCCATCCCTACTTTTCTCCCATCCCATTAAGGTGGTACCTGGAAGCCAACTAGTTCTGAAAGGTTTCCCTCAACACACTACTGCCCAGCTGCCAGTGCAGCTACAGATGCTGAGACTGGCTGAGCCCCCATTGAGTTTCCTGGGCCACCTCTACGACAAGCTCCCCACGGGCAACGTTCAAAATGAGGGACTGCTTTATTGAACAGCTGAGGGAGACGGAATCGTGAGTTTAGCTGAACTTCTTATACAGCATGTGGGCACAGCTACACCACCCATTTACCCTGTTCCCTCAAACAGAGCAGCTTTGCCGGGGTCCTGTGCCAGGGCAGGAGCTGTTCACAGGATTCAGTTGTAGCCCAGACCACTGAGCAGTGGACTGCTTTGAAACTCTTCCTCACCTCTCCTGCGTGAGAACGTGAACTCCCCTCTTTCCCTGCTTTAGAAAATGCTACCTTTCTCTTCAAGCTGAAGGTTCTCCTAGCTGTAAGAACTAGTTTCTACCCCTTTGTTCCATGGCTATACCAGCAGAGCTTACAGAAACTGCTCTCAGAGTGAAAAGCAAAGGACCCAGGCTAAAGCGCTCTTTGTCACTGCTGACCAAAATCTGCAGACATGTGAGCTACCCATGATTCTGTTGTTCAGGTTTCGTCTGTGATCACCTTCTGCAGGGTTCTAGTTTCAAACAGTGCTTTGTTGTTTTTGGCAAGCCAGTGCTCCCTGGATAGTGGAACAGCACGGACCATTTCTCGCTTGTGGTGGCTGTTCTGGTAGTAGCAGCTGTTCCATCCCAGGAGAACCTCAAGTGGATGAATGGCTGTGTCCCGTGAGGTGGCCCCTGTTCGGGTGGGCAATATGCTGCCAGTTTCTACTTCAGCACAGAACATGTCCATCTCTAGTACAAGCTTGTAAAAAAATACTTTAACAGAATAGACTGTACAGACTAGGATTCCACACTGTATTGTCACAATGCTAAAATATTTGTATAAATACTATACAGGCATGGAGTCACTCCATGAGACAAGGCTTGCCAAGGAGGTTTTAAGTAAAAACTGCCATCCTCGTGCCCCAAGAACAATGCCTTCCAGGGTAGGGCGCTGGAAGTGAGGCCTGCAAGGCATACAGACCGGTGGGCAACAGGACATGAAGAGCTCCTACTGACTATGCACAGCAGGATAAGTCTGGGCCACACATCCTGGCCGATATGCTTTCAAAACACCGTGATCCAGTTTAGCATCTTACCCAACAGCCAGGAAGACACCCCTTCTTGGGCCTGATTGGCCACCCCACGATGAGCCAGCTCCTCAGGCCCATCTGGAAGTCAGTTTCTCCTGCTCCTGTGGCCACACTCTCCCTCAAGCACACTTCCTGTGACACCCCCCACACCGCGTCGTCCAGTCCCCTCCACCTCTGTGGCACACAGTGGGGAGTCACAGATAGGCTTTGAATGCAAACAAGGCATGAGATGACAGTCCCCAAGGAGCCAGCTCCAGTTCCAGTCCTGGGTGGAGGGTCCCCACAGAGGCAGAGGAAGGGGGAGGCATGTGTGTCCGCTCCACCGACGTTCCCTCCTGGAAAGAAGGGACTTTAATCTGGCATTTCAATATTTAACTTGGGAGGAGGGAGCACATACTTTCCAGGGCTCTGTGTAATCACTACCCTGGCCTTCTTTCGAAATATAGGAGCAATTTTAGGAGGTTCTGGAACAGGGGTTTCTTCGGTTTCTTCGTTGTCTTCATGATGAAGATCATATGAAATGTTTCCGTATTCTCTTAAAAACGGGAAAATTTCAAGCAGAAACTGACAGAAATCTTTGCGAATACCGAACCACCCTGAAAAATAATAAAGCACTTTTTCAAAAACTAGGTTCAAGTGAGTTTCACATAACATTTTATTTCCTGAAAGTGAAGCTGTACTGGTATACGGTAATGCTTTATTCTGATGCCCTAGAAACGAAGACTGAACCAGGTCTGAAAACCTGGAACTTGACCAGGCCCTCCAGGTAACTCTGATGGGTGCTCACAGTTGAGAGCCACAGCTCCAAACCAAAAAACCAAACCAAAGCCGTTGCCGTAGAGTCGATTCTGACTCATAGCGACCCTATGGGACAGAGTAAAAGTGCCCCATAGGGTTTCCAAGGAGCGGCTGGGGGATTCCAACTGCCAACCTTTTGATTAGCAGCCAAGCTCCTAACCAGGGCTCTAACAAGGCTCAAATATCTGTGGGCACCTAGACTATGCTGCCATCCTCTAACTGTCCCAGGTCCAAACACTCGCGTGGGGCATAGAATGTCATCTAAGTAGAGGAATTCCGTCACCACTGGGATGAGTGAGATGTCAGGCATGTGCTGGTCCAGGCCAGCAGGAGGCCTGGGCTCACGGGGCCCCTCCAGTGACTTCTACGAGGCCCATCTTTCCTGTGTCCACCACAGGATGGTCAGCTCAGCACTGGCTCTCCTGGTGCACAGCCAACAAGGCCAGCCAGGGCCGCAGTCTAGGCCCTTCCCTACCTCCACTGCACTGGCTTCCAGAAGGGCAGCCTCTGGGGTTACTGCGCAAAGGAGTTCTAAGCCTAGCGAAGAGGGGACCACACCGTGGGGTTGGAAAGAAGAAAGCACCAGTCAAGTCCCACTGACAAGACTGTGTTTGGGAGAGGCTGCATGGCTGGTTCTGGTATCCCTCAACTCGCAGCCGGACACTGCTAGAGAAAAGGCTGTGCCAGCCAGCGGAGAGCAAGCTGATGGCATGGCTTTCTGCTGAAGACCTGAGATGCGCCTCAGCCCCAGCTTTCCCAGGCAAGCACCTTCATTTGGAGCCCTCAGGCTCCACCTTTCCCAGAGCGCGCGTGCGCACGCACGCACGCACGCACACACGCGCACGCACGCACACGGGCTTCCAAACGGCGTGTACATACAGTGGTTTCCTCCCTTCTGTCCAAAGGTGGTTGCCATGAGAGTGATGAGCGAAAGCCACAGTGGGACAAATATTGGTATACAAGAGAAAGTGTTGTGGCCATCCAGTTTGTGAACCAGCAGGATCTAAAGAAAGAAACAGCCAAAGTTATGCTGATGCACCATCTGGAAGTGGTCAGAGGAAGTCTGCAGCCAGGGCCTCACTAGACATCCCGTCAGGTCTCGGGGAGGGAAGTGAGCACCAGAGGAAAGCACAGCCGCCCTCCCACTGTCGGGGAGGGGCAGCCCAGCATCACGTGCCTCTTCAGGACTAAGCAAGAGTGGTTTCCATCACCTGGGCTTCTCATGGGAAAGTCCTCTTGGTGTTTGTTCTAAGGAGCAAACAGCACCTGTTGTACAGTTCTCCACAGAAGTAAAATACAAAATACAACCTTCCTTTTCAAAAAGTAGAAGCAGCAATAAATACGGATGCGTCCTGGCTAAAAAGGGGCCCTTTTCACGGCTGGTTCCCACCCCCAGACAGGAAAGCCTGTTCTAAAATTTTCCCGACGATCTCTGTAGGCGGCTCTGTGGGAGTTGGCACCCTGTGAGCTCAAAGGCTTGCCAGCTGCCCCAGTGTCCAGGTTGCTGTTACAAGGGCGGGTGTGGCTCAGGATGTGAAGAACGTCCCCTCAGCAAAGCTCACCTCAAAAGTAAGAAGCGGCACGACAATGGTCATCCAGCTCAGGGCCATCGTTATGTGTGTCCTTCGCTGCTCCGCAATCACATCCATGGAGCGCAGGAACAAGACGGACCACACAATGTAGTAGAGGACAACCAGGCACAGAAAGGACATGAGAATCCACAGGGGGACACACACAACCTGAAGGGAGGAGAAGACGCATCTCTGCAGCTTCCACCACAGCAGATGGAGGCGTTGGCAAAGCCCTGCTGGGTCTCTCTAGTACTCTCAAGAGAGTACGAGACTGAATAAGGACAGTCCAACCTCCCAGGACAGTTGGGGCACAGCACAGCATGTTTAGCACAGAGCCTGAGCTCAGGAACGTTCTCCATCGGTCACTCTGCAGGTAGACATGCCTGCCTCTGCCCCCACTGCTTGTCATCCAGTCCTGTTAGCATCCTGGCTCCCTGAGGGCCCAGGGCAGTGCTGTCACCCTGTGCGCAGAGATGCTCTCGCCCTCTGTCTTCACAGGCAACATTCTGCATCTTGCTCCAGCTACTTGGCAGTGCATTTGGGAACTTGCTCCCTGGAAATGTCAGCTGCCTAGCTTTCTACAGACCCCCTGCTAACTTTGTTTCCTTTGTGGTTACCTTAATATTTACCCCTATTTTTCTAAGTTTATACCAGTCTTTTATTTCTTTATATCACCTTGAATTCCTCTCCATATGAAAAATCTATGTCTACACTTTTTAAGTCCCTC
>NW_004444503.1:11267-45832 GCF_000243295.1 Trichechus manatus latirostris | reverse complement strand
TAGGTTATACCTCTTGATAAAGTCCCACATAATTCTTAGGGTTTCTTCATTTTTTAATCCTTTTATCTGATTTTTCCTCAAATAAGTTGGTGTCAAGTGCTTTATCGTCAATGTCACTAATTCTGACTTCTGCCTCAATTCTACTCCTACGACTTTCTATTGAGTTGTCTAATTCTGACATTTTATTGTCAGTCTTCTGGATTTCTGATTGCTGTCTCTATATGGATTCTTGAAGCCTGCTAAATTTGTCATTATGCACTTCTCTAATCTTCTTAAATTCCTTTATTGCTTTGTTTGCGTGTTCCAAGGCTTGGTCTAAGTTTTACATCATTTCCTTCCTGATTTCTTGAAGAGTTCTGTATATTAATCTTTTGTATTCTGCCTCTGGTAATTCCAAGAAATTCTCTTCCTCTGGAAAATTTCTTGATTCTTTATTTTGGGAGCTTGCTGAAGCCATCATGGTCTGCCTCTTTATGTGATCTGATATTGACTGTTGTCTCTGAGCCATCAATAAGTTATTATATTTACGTATTTTGTTTGCTTACTGTGTCCTAGCTTCTTGTTTTGTTTTGATATGCCCAAATCGGCTGCTTGTGTGAGCCAGTTTAATTATTGACGCCTTTGAAGCACTAATGTACTGTCACCAAGTGTTTAGATCTATTGCTAGGTATGTGAGCCCAGGAGTCCATTTATTTTCTTGTGTGGATTCAGCTCAGGTGTCCAGGTAGTTGGTCACCAAGTGTGTGGTGCAGGCTCTCACCTACAGTCCTAGACAGGCAGGGGTGATTGGTGTAGGCACAGGTATCTGGCTGCAGTAGGGGGTCACAATGTGCTGAGCACGGCAAGGGGCTGACAGCTGCCCCTGAGTGTCTGAGAGGAAAGCATGTCCCTGTTCCCTAGAGCACATAGGTGGGTGGCTTCTGCAGCCGGACTATGGGCACCTAATGCTGTTGGCTGTAAGGACTAGTGGGCACCACTTATTCTTGGACCCCTGTTGTGGGTAGCTAGGTGGCGTGGGTGGAGCCACCGGTCTTCAGGCCCCTGAGGTGGGTAGATAAGGACTCTGCTCAATGGGCAGAGCAGTGTCAAATGTCACGAACCTGCCACTCCACCATATAGCTGATACAGATGAAGTTAGGCATTAGGTATATACCCTGTTGTACTGTGCTAATGAGGATCTACACTGCTGAAATGGGCCCACACAGGTCTATGCAGGGGTGAAGGGCATTGAAAGTTCGTGGACCCCTTATGCCTGTGCCTAGGCAAAGGAGCTGTGCCTACCCTGAGTTCCTGGCTTAGGGGAGCTGGCAGTTTTTTTTTCCTGTTTGTTAATTTGTTCCCTCTCCAAGGCCAGGAGAATGGTTCAGGGCGCGTGACAGGTCCTACTTCCGGCCCAGGGGACTCGGCAATCACTGAAGCTGGCCCAGGACACAGTACAGAGCAGGGAGGGAGCAAGTAAATGGAAGAGAGATTTTTCCCAAAGGGGGTGTTTTTTTTTTTTGATCCGCGCTGTGGTTCAGACGCATGTACTTATCTTCTGCTGACTGAGCACCGCTTTTCACTGGTTCTGGAGGCCCAAGTAGACTCTCTGCTGCTTTGTCTCTCCCGATGTGGAAAATGCCTCCCTAGTGTCACTGCTCACCGTGCACACCAGCCGAGCTGGCCTGAAATGTGCTGGCTCCGGCCGGGTCACGTCTGGCAACTCCTTGCTGCTTCCAAACCATCTCTCCCTCACCCTGCCGCTCAGTCCAATTCCTCAACTTTGCCTTTGATGTTCAGTGTTCCTGTTGTTGTTAGGTGCCGTGGAGTCGGTTCCGACCCATAGCAACCCTATGAACAACAGAATGAAACGCTGCCTGGTCCTGCGCCATCCTCACAATCGTTGTTATGCTTGAGCCCATCAGGACTCCTAGATTGTCATATATAATCGATTCACTGGTTTTTTTCAGGTCTTTGTTATAAGAGGGACAACACGAAGCATCTGACTACTCTGCCATCTTGGCCCCGCCTCCTCTGCCTTGATAACTTTGCAGATTGATGCTGGGTGCCTATACTTCCTCTTCTGTGCCTCCATGCCAACACAGGCTCTGTATGTTGCTGTGGGGCCAGAAAGACCTTGCTCCACCTCATACAGCCCGCAGGTAAGAGTGGAGGCATTATCTGGCCGGGCTCTAACATTGGCCCCACCCCCTTGCACTACTTTCTCAATTATTCATTTTTTCCTTTATTAATTATCATACAGGAAAATTCACTTTTTTTCTTTTGTGAACAGTTCTATGACTTTTAACACATGTACAGATTCATGTAACCACTGCCACAGGATGGATACAGTTCTATCACCCCATAAAACACCCCGTGCTACCCTTTATTTTCCACACTCTCCCTGCCCATAACCCTCGGCAACCACTATCACTATATTTTTGCCCTTTCTAGAATGTTACATAAATGGAATCATACAACATGCAACCTTTTCAGACGGGTTTCTCTCAATCAGCATGCCTTTGAGATTCATCCTTGTTGTGTGTATATGGGTACTGTGTGTATATGGATGCTGTGTGTATATGGACAGGTCCTTCCTTTGTAATGCAGAGTGGTATTCCATGGTATAGATGTACCAGTTTGTTCATCCAATCACTGACTGAAGGATATTCGGGTTGTTTCCAGTTTGAGGCTATCACAAATAAAGCTGCTACAAACTTTCATGTATGGGCTTTTATGCAAACCTAAGTTTTCATTTCCCTAGGGTAAATATCCAGGAATGTTAGGTTATATAGTAACTCTATTTAAGTTTTTGAGAAACTGCCAGATTGTTTTCCAAACCTGCTGTAACATTTTACATCCCCGCCAGCCATCTATGAAGGTTTTAATTTCTATACTTCCTTGCCAACACTTGTTATTGTCTATCTTTTTGATTATAAGCACGCTAGTGAGCATAAACTGGTATTTAATTGTGGTTTTCATTTGCATTTCCTTGATGGCTAATGACGTTGAGCATCTTTTCACATGCTTATTTGCCATCTGTGTATCTTCTTTGATGAAATGTCTGTTCAAGTCTTTCACCAATTTTTAAATGTGGCTGTTTATTTTCTCATTTCTGAGTTTTGACAGTTCTTTTTATGTTTTGGATACAATTCCTTGTCAGGTATGTGCTTTACAAATATTTTCTCCCAGTCTGTGACTTGTCTTTTCATTCATTTTACTTCAATTTCGAGGAAGTCTAAATTTATGATTTTCTTCTTTTATGGACCATGCCTTTGGTGTCATTTTGCAGAACTTTTTACTTAACCCCAGGTCCTGAAGATTTTCTCCTGTTTTCTTCTAAATGTTTTATAGTTTCACCTTTTACCTTTAGATCTGTGGATCCGTTTTAAGTTGGTATCTGATTTTCAATACTCCTGACTGACTAGTTCTTGGCTGTAGGTTTTGCTGAAAGGTTTATACACGGCCTGGTCCTCATGTTCTGCCTGCTAAAGCAGTTCTGTGATCACACTGTCATTCACTGGCGTTCCATTCTTCGGGGGAATGTTAGTGACCTTACCAGCCTTACTTGCTCGCTTTTGACCCTTGTGGCAAACATGTAATCAGACTGCTTCATCTGCTGGGAACCGCACAAGACTGGGGATTGAGCAATCCCTCAGTTTACTTCAACAAAACATTCAAAATTCCTAACCACATTTTTCCTAATTAGACCTTAAACTAAAAAATTGGTCTTATCCAGAGTTGTTTCCTTCATGTCACAATAGAAACATTCTTGAACACAATTACCATTCTCCAGCTGCAGCACCCAAAAGATGTAGCATAGGCACTTGAACAATCTTTTGATTAAGAATGTTTTATCAAAGACTTTGGGCAGAAGTTATAAATCCTATCTTCACTAATTATGGAGGCTACTCATGTTCCCTTATTTTCTTCCCTGCCCCTAAACAAACATTTTCTTTTTTTATTATAATTTTTTTTACTTTTTTTTTAAAACATAAACCATGTTCATTACAGAAAATTTCTAAAGTACAAAAGTGTATATCAACACATATGATTCCATTCATATGAAATGTCCAGAACAGGGGACTCTACAGAGACAGAAAGTAGATTAGTGGCTACCTAAGGCTGGGGGAGGAGAGAGGGGAGATAGCTAAAGCATACAAGGTTTCTTTTGAGAGAAATGAAAATGTTCTAAAATTGACTGTAGGGATGATTGTACATATCTGTGAAGATACTTAAAACCACTGAACTGTACACTTTAAATTGATGGACTGTACAGTATTGAGTGATATTCCAATAAAGCTGTTAAAAATACAAATTCAAAAGAAAAACTAACAACAAAAACAAAAAGTGTACATCAAGCAGCAGGGGGAAAAACCATGGGCACGACTCACCTCCAAGAGGTAATGGAACCCTTCTGCCTTTGTTCTACTCTTCTTTCTATGCATTTAATAGTTGACATCATACTGTATTCTCACATTTGTAGCTTGCCATCTGTCCACGCATCCATCCGTCCATCCATCCATCTCCATCCATCCCTCTCCCTCCATCCATCCCATCCGTCCCGTCCGTCCCGTCCATCCCATCCATCGTCAATTTTAATCAAACATCCATTAACTGGAGCCACAGTTGAAAAGCATGACTTAGACCTCACTGCTGGCAGAAGTGTAAACTGGCACACCTTTCTTGAAAAGCAAGTTGGCAATGCAGTTGTATTAGAGAATCTCAATGGGGTCCCACTCCCTAACCCAGTAATACTGTTTCTGGAGTTTTTCCTGTGAAAACCACCCATAAATCAGGCAAAGATTTTTATGCACAAAAATATACAAGGCAACATGACTTGTAATCACAAAACACTGACAACAACCTAAATCTTCAGAAATAAGGGGATGGTGGAAGAATATTTTACATAATTAAACTTTAAAATTTGTTTATAGAGGATGGTGGAAGAATATTTTACATAATTCAACTTTAAAATTTATGTTTATAAAGAATTGACCTGGGGAAATGTTATGATACAACGTTAAAACAAAAAAGCAGTATACACAACTATACGTGCAGTATGATGTCAGCTATCTGTATAAAACAACAGAACCCCAAATAAGAAACACAAAACACGAACTAGTGGTGGGACTATGGCTGATTCTTATTCTATTAGCTATGGTTATGCTGTTAGCTATATCTTTTCCAAGTTTTCTACAATGAATATGAATTACTTTTACAATAAAAAAGAAAAGTTGATTTAAGGATTTAGAAAGTTACGTACAAGCCATGGCCAGTGGATGATCTTGTCCAGTCTCAAGGCAATGAATATAAACTGAAGAATGTTGACAGAGCACAAGATTTCTAACTAAAAAGGAAGAGAAGAATTAGTTAAACAAAGTAAAAGTTGCATTCAATACTGAAATGATTTGATTAACACATGATTAACACACTGTAAGGTAATGCAAATTACAATGTAGTAAAACCTTTCAAAGTTACACTGATTTTCAGTACCAGAGGAGCCAAGCAGTGCCGTCCCCAAAGGAAACTTGCTGCTGGTGTGTGCCGTGCTCCCTCTGCTCAGTGGCTGCCCCACCCTTTATGCTGCTCCAGCCCTGAGCAGTGGATGCCCCAAGCTTCCTTCCTGCCCCACAGCAAGCATCTCTACCCGTAACCATCCCTGTATTTCCTTCTTCTCTTACCCAGGCCTCGGCCCTGGATCCCACCCCTTCCTTTCTGGCTCCTCAAGGACCTAGTAACATCAAAATATCAGTTACAGATTCCTTACTAGATATTCAACCCCCGCCTACTCCGTTGATCCTCCCTGCAGCACAGAAACAAGTTGAATGCTTTTCTATTAAAAACAAAAGCTAATAAAGCCAGCTTCCCTTGATCCCATACCCTCTTAGCCCTAGCTCTCTCCCTCCTTTCTTTGTGCACTGGTACTGGAAGCTAACCTCCGTGGCCTCACCTCACGTTCCCAGCTCCTCCCACTGTGATTTGGCCTCCACCCCCATGGACACATGGAGCCAGCTTTCACAAGATGACAATCACCCCCGCCATTTTTCAGTTGGCACCCTGCTAGGGCTGGCCCCTCCTTCCTTCCTCAAACTCTCTTCCTGGGCTTCTAGGGCACCACCGCGCAGTCCTGGCATCCTCCTGCTCTGACAACTCCTTTTCAGGCTCCTTTTCCTTTCCTCAAATGGTGATGTTCCCCAGAGCTTTAAACCCAGTCTTCCTGTCTCTCCAATAGACACATACACACACTCCCCCACTTTCACTCACTCACTCCGCCCTTAGGGGGAGAATGAACTTGCATTGCCTCTTCTTGGTTAGTTCTCAAATCTGTCTCCAACCTAGCCTGCCTTCTGAGCACCAGGCCCGGCTGTCCATATGCCCTGTAGCTGTCCTACAGGCACCTCAATGAATCCAGTCCCAAACTGAGTTCAGGACCTCTGCACCTTTAACCCTGTCTCTTCCCTCTGTAAGTACCACAACTGTCTAAATGCCCCAACTATAAAGCTGGACAGCATCCAGATTCCTCGTCCCACACCAGCATTCAATCACCAAATCCTTCACACCTGAATCCCCTGCCTGCTTTCTATTCCAATTACTATGGTTTTAGCTCAGGCTCTCCTTGTCAACCTCATACCTCACCCCCACTTCAACGGCCCCCTTAACAGCCTCCCTGCCCCCTGTCCAATGGCCCTGCACTCCCCACCACCCTCCAGGCTGCTCTCCACTCCAACTTGGAACTCTAGCCAGTGTGCTTACACTACTTGCCGTTCTTCAATAGTGCCCCAAAGCCTACAGAATGAAAATCTAACCTTTTCAGCATGGCACACAAAGCCATCTATGGTCTGGCCCAGAGGTTCCCAAAAGCCTTCTTGACTCACAGGGCACACAGTGACTCAGTCGTTGTTGTTAGTTGCCGCTGAGTCAATTCTGTAACCATCCCTGTACTTCCTTCTTCTCCTACCCAGGCATCGGTCCTGGATCCCATCCCTTCCTTTCTGGCTCCATGTGTGCAGAGCAGAACTGCTCCATAGGGTTTTCAAGGCTGTGACCTTTCAGAAACAGACCACCAGGCCTGTCTTCTGAAGCACCTTTGAGTGAGTTCGAACAGCCAACCTTCCAGCTAGTAGTAGAGCATGTAACTGTTTGCACCACCCAGGGACTCTTTTCATAGGCTCTGAGGCCCAAAGAAACACCAAACAATTCCAGTGACTTAAGTAATTAGGTCTAAACTTAGTATTTATGTCCTAAGTAGCTGTTGGAAGCAATAATTCACATAAATCGAAAGAAAAGGATTATTTTGATTTCATTCTCAAATAACCACAACTAATTCCTAATGGGATATGCGTGTCTGTTGGGCATGGCACAACTTCTCAAACCTGGGAATTAGATAGGATGCTGCCACCCTCATTACCTGTTCTCCACAATGATTTTCACACAGTACTAGCGTTTTATCTTGGCAACCTCCGAAAGCCCAGCTTTACAAAGACATACCATCATTAAAAGGAACATATGTAGTGGGACCTAATAACAAAACCATAAACTACTTCCAACTAGCAGTTCACGTGGTGTCCCGACAGATGTCAGCTATCACTGTTTTTCCCTTAAAAATATAAACTATCCTGTAGTGCTCCAGGGCACCTCAGTGCATGCTTTGAGAATGTAGATCTGGCCCCAATTCAGCCCGATCCCTTTGTACAGTCCTCCTTTCCCCCAACACCCACAATTCCCTCCTTTCTACTTTATGCTCCCATCATATCTGAGCTACTTCTAATTCACTCAACACGGTGGATTTTCTCATGCCTCTAGCCTTTGTATGATTTATTCCCTGGGCCTGAAAAATACTCTCCTTCCTTCCTACACAGGGCTGTGTCAGCCTCAACTTCTCCTTCACATCTCTGTGGGAGGGTCCTCCTTCTATGACGAGGGCTAAGAGGGAGCTCAACTCCTGGCATGCTCTATTCATAGGAAGGAATGACAAGAGTGTGACCACATGAAAGACTTTCCTTCTATAGCTTTGCGTTAGGAAAATACGTGTTTCATGCCCAATGCAGTCCTATCCCATGTATGTGCTTTTGCTTTCTAAAAAACAAAGTTCCAAATTTTTACAGGTTTCTTAAACTTCCTTCTTAGCCCCTACCCTTCACCCTTCAGTATTCAGATAACCCTTTCAGTGCCTCTCAACTTGGGCAATGCTACTCCCCTAGGAAATATACAGGGGCACTGTGGGATCTCACAAAGATGCAAAGGCTTGGCTGGGGAAGGAGGGGCGCTACTAGGATTTAGTGGGCAGTGGTCAGGGATGCTAACTGTCCTGCAATGCAAAGGACAGTCCTAGTCAACAGAAAAGTTCCTACTCAAAATTCCAATAGCACACTCCTCCCCTCACAGGTAATAACTAGAATATTTTGATCTCAGTGATTGGTTTTCAATGTAAGCTTTTGAAAATGATTTTAAAGCTTGGTTCTAACTTCATTTGTTCAGGTAACAGAAAGAACACATAAAGCAACAGAGGCAGAAAGTTGAAAGGTTTGGATGACTGGGTGGAAATGGGAAATAAAGATTTGGGAGAAGCTGGATAAGGCACACAAGGGCGACCCCTGAGCAGAGGGTCGTGAGGGTTTTGCTGCTGGTGGTTTATTTTCTCTTTAAGATGAGACCAAAGCTCCTGGAGAGTGTGGACAAGCTCTGGAGCAAAGGCTTCGAGGAACTGGAAGGGGCTAGGATCTGAAACTTGAGTGTGAGAGAAAGTAGAATGGCAAGGGAGGTAGGAGAGGCAAGGGTTTCATGTGACTGCGGGGAAACGGAGGCACAATGGAGACAGACAGGTGGCGGTCACAGAGGGGAAGGAGGGCCTAGCTCTGTGCTTCTCAGCCTTGTTTTCATTACCACTACCACCCCAGGGTGCTTTTTTGGACATTTTTTCCTCATTGACCCTTACCACGAAATTTTAATACTACAGAGATTTTGTATATTTGTTAATGCACTGTATGTGCATCTGTGCTTTATTTGTAAAAAGAGTAAGATTTTTTTCCCAATCTCCGCCATCCTGGAAACAATTTTTGCCCCCTGGGGGAAGGTGCTATTGCTTCCGTTGAGAAGGCGGGGTCAGGCGGAAGCCCGAGACCGAAAACCTGTGGTGTCCAGTCCACATGACTTTCTGCAGCAACACCAGGCAAGCAGCCAGTGGGAAGCAGTGCAGAAGCTAAGTGGCTGGATTGATGAAGGCTTAGGGCATGCAGGGAGGGTGACCTGGGTGGCAGAGGTGCTTTGCCTCCAGGTTCCACCCCTACTGACCAAGCACACCTACCCGAGGCCTTTCCTCCAGTACCAGAGTCCAGGAATCCCTGCCCCTGTTCAAGGCCAAGCCCTTCCTGGTACTCTACATCCCATTCCCTCTGGGTCCCAGGGAGCCTTGCTCCATCATCCTCCCTTTCAAATGGCACCTTCCTCTCAGGGTATGTGGTTGAGGCTCACATACCCTGAACCGCCCTCCAGCTCGTAGGTGCTTTCCAACCAAACTGCAGTGTCCTTGCTCCACTCTGTAGCCAGCCAGCTAAAAGCAAGGAGTCTGTATCCTCCAGTTCTCCTCCCACACCATCTCCGCATGGCTCTGGGCCCTCAGCTTCCATGAGGTAAGCGCTTGGCCTTTAAAGTCAGGCTGACGGAAATGGAATCCTACCCCTGCCCCTAATGTGTGGCCAGGAACAAATTATTTCCCCTCTCTGGGCCTCAGTTTCCCCAGATGGAAAACAAGGATGACAACTGCATCTACCTCACAGGGTTGTTGTGAGTATTTAATAAGATACTGCACACAAGGTGTCTAGCACAATGCCTGGCACACAGTAAGTGTTCAATACAAGTCATCTGCCATTATTCCCACTACCATTACTGGCATTACTGTACTGCTGCTCTATTCATCTGTGTTTCCCCCACGCTTAGGCACATACTCACTAAATGTTGACTGAGTGGACAAACAAACAGATGGGCACATCAGGATAAGCCACCCAGAGAGCAGGCAAGAGGCGAGGCCATGGGACTAAAGAAATGAAGAAGGCCGATGGCCTGAGTACAAAGGCAATGTTCTAAGTCAAGGAAGAGAAGCAGGGTTACCTCCATCACCTTATCTGTCCTTATATACCACAATCTCGAATGAGTGAGCACTCTCTTCCTAACAAAGGGCAAGACACTTACGTTCAAATAACTGACCCAAAGATTTTCTGGTTATAATTGTGACATAAGTTATAAGGTCTTAATTATATATAGCATCATTAAATATATGAAATCTTACCTCTAGTGACCTGTCATGTCGAAACCCCCAAACACAAGCTGCAACAGACACAGGGGAGACAAAGAAGAGTGGCATGAAGACCAGAAGCCAGAAGTGGCTTCCTCTCTCAATCCGGTCACAGACCAGGACCTCGAACATCAGCAGGAGCAAGTGGATGCCCACTGCAATTAACATGGCTTTGAATTCCACACACGTTTCTCCCTCTGCTCTAAAAAGGGACATGGGAAAAAACAACCCTCAGTTCAGAATCTGCGTTACAAGCTAGCAGTCCATGTTGATACTTTGAATTTTATTTGTAAAATCGACAAAAAGTGAAGAAAAGTCAGGTAGAAATCTAACAGAAACCGAATCTTTAAAACCTCAAAGAAGTGCTACATGACAAGAATGAACATTACCACCAAGCTAAGCTTTAACTGTACAAGGACTCACACAAGGAACAGCCACAGTTAGGATTTCCGACGGTGCACATAAAACTTTTGTTCATAACCTTATATTTAACTGCAAGAGTCGCTTCTCAGATTATTCAAGCCGACTGCTTCTACTGCCTTAAAACGGACAAACATTCCTTAATTCTCATGATCTTCATATCTCAACCAATTAAAAACCATGTAAATCATTCCATGCAGTACTATAAAAAATAACTCTAGGTTTACGAACAAGTGTGGGTTATATTTCTAGAAAATATAGTAACTATTGTTAGGTGTTATTTTAAAATGCAACTAAAAAGTATTCATGTCTTCTTTTATTTTTCTTTCTAGTCCATTAGGATGAGTTAACACCTGTAGATGAAAGAGATAGAAGAGCAAAAGAGTTAAAAATGTCCTCAAACCAAATCAGGTTATTTAGCTATTTCAACATCTTGTATGAATTTAATTAACAAATGAAAAATAACAAGGCCACTGTCTTAGGCTGGGTTCTCTAGAGAACCAAAACCAGTAAAGCGTATAAATATATATAGAGAGAGATTTATATTAAGGAAACGGCTCACGCAGTTGTAGAGGCTGGAACGTCCCAAGTCCGTGGATCAGGATAGAGGCTTCTCTTGATTCATGTCACTGCAAGGGCTGGAGAACCCAAGATCAGCAGGTCAGAGAGCAGGGCTCCCGCTTGCAGTCTGTGAAGATCGACGAATCCCAAGATTGGCAAGCAAGACCACAAGGCTTCTCCTGATTCATGTAGCTGTAGGGGCTGGCGAACCCAAGATCGGCAGGTCGGAGAGCAGGGCTCCTGCTCACATGCTGTGAAGATCGACGAATCCCAAGATCGGCAGATAAGCTGATAGCTCAAGTCCCAAGAACCAGAGGTCAGCTGAACAGGAGGCAGCCGCGGGATCCACAGCAAGCAAAAAGCCAGGACATCCACTTACATTTGGATGCAGGCCACATCCCCAAGGAAACTGTTTCAACTGATTGGCTACTCACAGTATATTCAGTCATGGGAGCAATCACATATAAACACTGATAATCATGGTCCAGCCAAGTGGACACACAATCTTAAACATCACAACCACTGATCAGGAAAATGCTTAATAATGCATCTGAAAGGCCTACAATGTTCATTCAAAATGCAGACTAGAATTTCTGACCCACCTTGTTGGTGATAACACACCCGAGTTTAGGACACCAAGAAAGCACGGGCAGAGGTTATTCTGGCAGGACCTAACAACGCTCCACTGGTAAATTCTCCAGAGGGAGAAAGACCACCTCTGTCCACTCGGTACAGTCAATCACACACACTCACTTCCTTTCCTTGCTCTAAAAATCTTAAAGCAACAGAGAAGAGTTCAAATAACATCTAAATATCAACTAGTAACACTTAAAATGTTTAGTTATTTCATTTTTCATTATTTGAGCATCAAACGTTAGATACCTGAAAATATTCCATAAAAAAGACTTGGATACACACAGGTAATCTTATTTTAAAAAAAAAAATCGAAGAACTTTTAAATAGCTACACATGAAAGCGCATGGCCCCCACCCCACCAAGGCTCTTTGGAGTTTCTGCTCTTCTTAGCATAAAAAGTACATCACAAATAGTGGCTAAGCAAAAGACATCTGAAGAAATTCTGAATCAGTATGTGATATGTATTTTACATAATTTAAATCTTATTTTAAAGTTATTAACTAAGAACTAAACAAGCTGAGGTGGTCCCAACGTCTACACTTTTCTCCCCGGAGCAGCTGCCCTAGGCTGCTACACAGCCCCCCCTCCCCTCCCCACCTGCCTCTGGCTATTCCTTCCCTCCCCACTGTCCCTGTGAAGGTTTGGGCTAGGCCTCTACCTCACCCCAGGCTCACCTCCCCTTTATACAGTTAAAGTCTGACTTGGTGGTAATGTCTGTAGTTCCAGTCTTTGCAAGGCAGAAGGAAAGGAACAGGGTGGTCCCCTCACCCTCTGGCTCTCCCAGGCCCCAGCAACACCAGCAGCACCAGGCTATGGGCTGGAGTGAGCCAATTAGCAGGAATGTAGACCAGCTGAAGCATCCAGGAGGCCAAGGGGAGGGCTGGAGAAGGTAAAGGTTAGCCCTCTCCCTTGCCCCCAAAGGCTCTGCTTACCTACTCATCTCTCCTCACTCCCCAGCTGGTCTCAGGGACTCACAGTCTCCTGGCCAAGCTAGCTCCCCCACACAGCTGACAGTCCTGAGAGCCCAGGACTAGGAGACTGGGACAATGGGAGCCTCAGTTTTAGGACTGATGACGAAAGCTAGAACTCTGAGTACATTCTCCTAAAAACAGGATTGTTTCATACTCCTAAGCCTGGCATGGTGTACAGTTCTATATTTTGGGTGCATTTTGGATTATATAGGCTTTTATGAGCTGGCTAGGAACTTGACCACCCAAAATGACGCTGCTTTTGCAGGAAAACACACTGTAAACATTTAATTTTTAAAAACTTAGAATGGAACTCAGTTTGCCTGTCATATAAAACATCAGAAAAAGGAAAGAGAAAATGGTGCTCTATCAATAAAAGTGAGAAAAACTAAGATATTGCTCTTTCAATACAGAAACCAGTGGATTTTATAAAGCAGTATTACCGATATTGGGGATTTCGTGCCCAGACTCCAGTTCCAACGGAGGCGCCAACAATGACCATTAACTTCCACAGCCATATTGGCGCAAAGACAGCCCAGTAACTCCACTGAATGATGCCATCCAGACGAAGGGCCAGCAGCACAGAAAACAGCAGCAGACAGGCATATATGAGGAATTTACTAGGAGAAAAGCAAAACGATTAAAGAGGATTCCTTTTCACAGATATGTGAAACTGACATGGGGAGTAACAACAGCAATATTTTTCAGCACACAGAGTCACTAATATACACCGATGTTCACTGCAGCATATTCACAATTGCCAATGGGTGGAAACAACTGAAATGTCCATCAACAGATGAAAAGCTAAACAAAATGTGGTCCATCCATAGGATGGAGTACTACTCTGCCATAAAGAGAAATGAAGTCCTGATGCATGCCACAACATGGATGAACTCTGAAAACATCATGCTGTGTGAAATAACTCAGTCACAAAAGGATAAATATTGTATGGTCCCACTTATACGAAATATCTAGAACAGGTAAATGTATTAGTAGTTACCCAGGGTGGGAGGGAGGGGGAAGAGGGAGTCATTGCTTAGGGGGGCACTGAACTTCTGTTAAGGGTGATGGAAAAATCTGCAAATAGACAATGGTGATGGCTGCACAACATGATGAATGTAATTAATGTCACTGCATTGTGATGTAAAAAATGTTGAAATAGCAAACATTTTGTTATTACCACATTTTTTTAAAAACAAGGCACTAATTCAACAATCATTTATTAAAAAGTTCTATGTAGTAGACATACTGTGTTAGGGGATGAGAAACATACAGAAGACTAAATCCCATCCCCTGCTTTCCAGTAGGAGGGAGTACACACAGAAACATGCAATTCTAATACAACATGACATGTGCTGCAATGGTGCTCTAGGCAGACACGGTGGGAGCCCAGAAGAGGAAATCCGGATTCCGTCTGGGGCACTGGGAAGCAGAAAGGTGATGGCCCTGGAGCTGGGGCTGGAGGACACGTAGAAAGCTGGCAGACAGGAAAGAAAGTGAGGTGAGGAAGCATATCAGGCAGAAGGAACGACCCCTACCAAGACATAGAGACTGGACAAGGTGGGCACATTCAGGATATGGCCATATTCTGCCACTGATTCTATTTAAAAGGCAGCCGTTTGCTATGTTCATACTCAATAACATTTCAGTACACTTATTATATTTTTCCTGACTGAATGAAACACACACACACACACACACACACACACACAACACACATTTTCATATCTCATATAAAAGGGAATTCCTGAAGACAATGTTCTTAAAATATTAATTAGAAGCTACACTGTCAAGGACTTGATTTACTAATGGGAACTGGATTTACCCTCCCACCTTAAACAAACTGGACAAAATATGTGAAACAACAGTTTTCAGACACTGGACAACAGGCAGTGGGCATAAGGGACCGTGATGCCAGAGAGAAGGAAAGCAAAGGAGGGAAGCCCTACTGTTGCCCCAGCTTGCTGCCTGCAGGCAGTTCCCACTGCAGCATAGGGAGGGAACCTGAAACAGACCAGGGCCGGTGCACTGTGAGCTTCTGACCCCCAGAGATCAGAGTTCAGAAAGGTCACAGCAGCCAGAAGCTGGGGCGCAGAGTTCTGGAAAGAAGGGAAATGCAAAGAGAGCACTCCAGAGGTCTGGTTCCCGGACATAATTTTATTATCTCACAGTTCTGTGGGTTAGAAGTTCAGGTGGCCTCAGTTGGTTTCTCTGCTCAGAGTCTCAAAAAGCTGAAATCAAGGTGTCAGCTTGCTGGGCTCTTATCAGGAGGTTCTGGGAAGAATCCACTTCCCAATTCATTGAAGTTGTTGGCAGATTTCAGTTTCCTGTGGTTGCAGGACTGAGGTCCTCATTCCTTGCCGGCTGTCAGCTAGGGGCTGCCCTTAAATCCTAGAGGCCTCTCTCTCGTCCTAAGGCCTTACATCTCAAACCAAGCAACAACATACTAAATCCTTCTCAGGCTTGGAATCTGACTTCTCCTTCTGCCACATCTTTCCCGCTTCCAGCCAGAGAAAGTTCTCTGCTTTTAAAAGCTCACATGATTAAATTGGGCCCACTGGAATAATACAGGATAATCACCTATTTTAAGGTCCTTAACTGTGGTAGGGAGGAGCCCTGGTGGTGCAGTGGTTAAGTGCTTGGCTGCTAACTGAAAGGTTGGTGGTTCGAATCCACCAGCCACCCCGTGGGAGAAAGATGTGGCAGTCTGCTTCCGTAAAAAGATTACAGCCTTGGAAACCCTATGGGGCAGTTCTGCTCCATTCTTAAGGGTCGCTATGAGTTGAAATCAACTCAACAGCAGTGGGTTTTTTGGTATGGAACTGTGGTACACAGAATTCTAAAGATGTCCCCCAGATTCTCATCCCCTGGTTATTCAATCAAACACTAATCTAGGTACTGCTGTGAAGGGACTTTACAAATGGAATTAAGGCTTACTAATCAGCTGACCTTAAAAACAGGGAGATTATCCTGGACTACATGGGTGAGCCCAGTGGAATTACATGAGTCCTTAAAAGCAGAAGAGGAAGGCAGAGGAGTAAGTCAGAGAGATGAGGCAGAAGAAAAAGCGGAGGGGGGATGGGGCAGAAGGAGAGGTCAGAAAGATTCCAAACATGAGAAGGCCCTGACCTGCCACTGCTGGCTCTGAAGACAGGAGGAGGACCATGAGCCAAAAAATGAGGGCGGGCTCTAGAAACTGAGAACCACCCCGGCTGACAGCCAGCAAGAAAAGGGAATTCTAACAACAACCCAAATGAGCTTGGAAGCAGATTAAGCCCCAGAGCCTCCACAAAGGAATACAGATCTGCCAACACCTAGATTTCAACCTTGTGAGACTCTAAGCAGAAGACCCAACTGAGCCATGACGTACTGGCACTTCCGACCCATAGAACTGTGAGAGAATCCACTTATGTAGTTTGAAGCCATTCAGTCTGTCATAATTTCTCACGGCAGCAACAGAAAACTAACAAGTATCCTTAATTACATATTCACTAGTTCCAGGGTTTAGGGCATGGATATCTTTGGGGGCCATTCCGCCTATCACAATTTAAGACAAAGTATATTTCAGAACAAGTAATATTATCCGGGACAAACAGGGGCAGTTCATAATGATAAAGGGGTCGATTTGTCAAGAGGATATAAGAATCATGAATGTTTATGTAACAAAGCTTCAAAATACATACCGAAAATATTTAAAAAAAAAAAAAACCACTGCTGTCGAGTTGATTCTCACTCATAGTAGCCCTATAGGACAGAGAAGCACTGCCCTACAGTGTCTTCAAGGCTGTAAATCTTTACAGAAGCAGACTGCCACAAACTTTCTCCCAGGGAGCAGCTGGTAGGTTCCAACAACCGACCTTCTCAATTAGCAGCTGAGCACTTTAACCACTACGCCACCAAATCAAACCAAAAAGACAAACAGAAAATTCCATAATTATAGCTGGAAATGAACACTCCTTCTCTCAGTAATTGACAGAATAGCCAGAAAATTACTAACGATATACAAGACTAACTACACTATCAACAACTTGACTTAACTGATATTGATAAAACAATCCTCCCAACAGCAAGATACACTCTTCAAGTGCACATGGAACATTCACCAGCAGACTGTATTCTGAGCCATAAAACAAACCTCAACAAATTTAAAAGGACTGAAATCATACAACATAAATCTCTAAGCACAATGGAATTAAATAAGAAATCAACTAAAAAGATATTTGGAAAATTTCAAAACACTTCGAAATTAAACAACATACTTCTAAATAAATCCATAAGTAAAAGAAAAACATGTTCAGACAAAGCCTTGTATTTGAATGTTCAAAGCTTTATTCATAACAGCCACTAGAAACAACTCAAATGTCCATGAGCTGGTGAATGGTTAAACAAATTGTGGTACACATCCATTCATTGGAATACTAATCAGCAGTAAAAAAGAACAAACTACTGGTGTGTACAACATGGACGAACCTCAAATGCATTATGCTATGTAAAATAATTCAGACTCAAAACACAACATACTGGGTGACTCCACTTATTTGATACTGTGGAAAAGGCAAAACTATAGGCACAGAACACAGAACAGTGTGGCTGCCTGTGGCTCTGGCTAGGGGAAAGGTTGACAACAAGGGGGCACAAGAGAACTTTTTATAGTAATGGTACTGATCTATATCTGTATCTTTGGGTGGTGGTTACACAACTGTATGGATCTGTCAAAACTCACAGAACTGTGGACTAAATATGGTGAATTTTACTGTATGTAAAATATACCTCAATAAACCTGACATATCTACTGATTTATATATACACACACATACACACAATAATATCAATAGTGAACACTTCTTGAATGTTTACTATATAGCCTCTTTGTATCATAGATATTACCCTAATTTTACATATGAGAATAAACCCGTTGCCATTGAGTCGATTCCAACTCATAGCGACCCTATAGGACAGAGAAGAACTGCCCCATAGGGTTTCCAAGGAGTGGCTGGTGGATTTAAACTGCCGACCTTTTGGTTAGCAGCCAAGCTCTTAACCACTGCGCCACCAGGGCTCCCCATATGAGAATTAGGGTATGTAAAAATGGTGTGGCGTCAGACCTCCTAGTCTAACTTCACGAGAGGGAAGGATAATTACCAAGATCAACATCGACCCAAGGCTGATGATTCCTATGAGGTGGAGGTCAGACATACCTCCACTCTCCAATCTTTTTTACCAAGTCTGACAATAGATGTCCCTCCCACGGCACTCTCTACTTTTCTGCTGGGTTTGATAATTCATTGCAATGGCCACACAAAACTCACAGACCATATTCACCATTATGGGGTTTATTAGAGAAGTAGCACATTACAATTCAGGATCAGAATCAACTTGAAAGTAACAGGAACAACTCAGGATACAGTCCTTCAATCATGACAGCTTCTTCTCAGCCCTCAGCCCTCGCTCTCGGCTCTCAGCCCTTAGTCCTCATGCTCGGCCCTTGGCCTGGCCTCTGCCCTGCTGGGGCAAGCGTTACAAAGCTCTTTAGCTCCACTGCTAAGTGGCTGGAGGCACGCAACTCTTCCTGAAGATGCTCAGCTCTCTCACTCCATGGGTCAGTGAGCCTAGTCTGCTGGTCCTGTGCTGCTGTCATCTCATGCCATCTTTAGTGTTACAGCTCTCTCTCTGTCTCCTGGGTCTAGGAGATTTTCAGCACAGGGATCCTGGGTCCAAAGGACACACTCCGCTCCCAGCTCTTCTTCTTGATGGTAGCGAGGTCCCCTCCCTCACTCTGGAATTGGTTCTTTTTAAGCCTGGCAAAACAAGGGTTCCACATACCTTATCTGTATCTCCCCCTCGCCCCGCAAGGGATCCATGCACCTTAGCTGCATTAGCAAAAACTGTCCAACCCCCTTGGTGGGCCACAAGCAGCTCATTTGCATAGTCCCACTCAATCATTTTGTGGGAGTCACAAGACGATGGCTAAAAGAGCCATATTAAAGCAATTCACTGCACTGCGCTGCAGGATAATAATATCTACCTCATATGCTGGTTGTGAATATAAGATACTGAATATGTAAAGTACTTTATATAAAGCACTAAATAGGCGAGTCTCAAAATTTTTAGTAGCAAGATTCCTTTACATTCTTAAGAATTACTGAGGACCCCAAAGAGCTTCTGTTTCTATGGGCTATACCTATTGATATTTACTGTATCAGGTATGTCTTCGTTTCCTAGGGCTGCCATAGCAAAGTACCACAGACAGGGTAGCTTAAGACAACAGAAATTTATTCTCACAGTTTTGGAGGCTTGACGTCCAAATTCAGGGTGTCAGTAGGGCCATGCTCTCTCTGAAAGTTCTAAGGGAAGATCCTTCCTTGTCTCTTCCTGGATGCTGGTGGTTGCCGACAATGCATTACTCTAATCTCTGCCTCCATCGTCACATGGCCATCTTCTCTCTGTGTCTGTGTCTCTTCTCTTTTTATAAGGGCATCACTCATACTGTATTAGGAGCCACCCTACTCTAGTATGACCTCATGTTAGTTTAACTGATAATACCTTCAAAGACCCTCTATTTCCAACCAAGGTCAAGTTCACAGGCATCAGGGGTTAGGACTTCAACATATCTTTTTGGGGGAGATAATTCAATCCATAACAGATATTAAAACTGGTATTTTAAACATATTTATTAACTTATTTAAAAATAACAATAAACACATTACATGCTAAAATAAATAACTTTTATGAAAAAACTACTTTCCAAAATCAATAAAAATTTAGTGAGAAAAATGGCATTGTTTTACAGGTTTGCAAATTTTTTAAATGTCTGGCTTCATAGGAGACAACTATATTCTAATACTTAAATCTGCATTAAATTTGTTGCAATACATTGTTTTGGTTCAAGTATATAAAGAAAATCCAGCCTCACAGAGATATGCAGTTAGAAAAGAACTGAGTATTTTAATAGCTCTTTCGGATAATTGTGAATATTCTTCTCCGAAAGGACACTGAAACTCAACAAGTGGTAGTTTCTTAAAAGTTAACAACAATGTGGAATCTGAAAGCCTATCAATGAACTTTCTGTACTCTGCTACATTAAAACCCAATGGCCTCTCTTGTACTCTGAATGAGTCTTTTATACTTGCATGCTTATGTAGTGTCATGTAGGTCAAATGGAAAATACTGGTTCGCTGAGTTATGAAGATCTTTCAAGTGCTGACAGATTTCAATATACAATCTAAAAAACGACATTAGTTAATATCACCACCCATCTCATCGGAAATACTTTAAGTATTGGGAGGCTGTCAAGCTCATGGTGGTAGATACAAGTTTTCAAAAATTCTGATTTTCACTTCAAAGCTCAAATGTTACAATTTGAGTAGTTGTTTTCCTTGATGTGGTAGGTTTATCTTCCCTTTTCAAGTATGTCTGCCAAGACTTAATGGTCTAAGACTGGAGGAAACCCCGAAGCCATGGCCCCCAGATGCTCTGTTAACCCAGAACTAAAACCACTCCCAAAGCCCACTGTTCAGACAAAGATTAGACTGGACTATAAACATAAAGTAATACTCATGAAGAGTGTGTTTCTTAGTTCAACCAGATATACAAGACCAAATGGGCAGCTCCTGTCTGGAGGCAGAACAAGAAGGCAGGAAGGGACAGGAACTGGTTGAATGGACACAAGAAACCCAGGGGTGGAAAGCGGGAGTGTGCTGTCACATTAAAGGGATTGCAACTAATGTCACATAATGATATGTATATAAATTTTTGTATGAGAAATTAACTTGAGCTGTGAACTTTCACCTAAAGCCCAATAAAAAAAATACATAATAAGATAATAAGACATTTGTAGATAAAAAAAAGATGTCTGCCAAATATTCTAATTCCAATAACATAGTTTGCCTGTTAGTTGTTCCTCCAAGTAAAAACGGTGTTCCATGAAAAAGCAGCTAGTTCAGCTTGCAACTCAGCCACACAAGTGGTTTTCCTTGAGTCAACCACTGTGCTTCAGCAGACAGCAGAAGGCCTTTAGGCATTCTTTCCATTTCATCACACAGAATATTAAAAAAGATGTGCACGAAAGGGTCAAGAGCTAATAAAATTACAATTTTTTTCTGCTTTATCAAGGGCATTCTTAAGAGAAACTAGCATTTTATTTTTACCTGGAAGTGTGTGGCAGTGAAGAATCCAATGACTACTACTACCGTTTGGTGCCACCGCCCTGATTCGTGCTCAGGTGCCAGCAGGTTTCCCCACCGTTGCTTTTGTACCAGCAGTGCCAATTGTCAACAGAGAAAAAGGCCACTATGGTCTTGGTGTCATTATGAAAATGGTTTTGACCTTGCAGATGCCTGGAAAGGGTCTCAAGGTCCCCCAGGGGTCTGTGGACAAGTGTGATAACCGCTGCACTAAATACAGGTTAGTTGTTATTATTAAAGCTCCCACAAAGAAAAAGAACACTAGCACTGAAAGATACCAAGATAAGAACGACTTCATTCCTTAGACTACTGAGAAAAAAGGGCTTGGGGTAGGGTGGGAAATTCACAAGCTAATACAAAGGGAGTTATTACCACAAGTTAAGGAGCCCTGGTGGCACAGTGGTTAAAGCGCTCGGCTGCTAACTGAAAGGTCGGTGGTTCAAACCCACCAGCCACTCCATGGGAGAAAGATGTGGCAGTCTGCTTCTGTAAAGATTACAGCCTTGGAAACCCTATGAGGCAGTTCTACTCTGTCCTAGAGGGTCTCTATGGGTCGGAATTGAATCCACGGTAGTGGGTTTGGGTTTGGGTTTTTTTTACCCAGCCCAGATGACTTAGTCTGAGAGCAGGAGGGGAATATTGCAAAATCTAGAGAATCAGAACGAACTTACCAACCAAAGCCCACAGCTACAAATATCATTACCAGAAACAAGGGATTTGAAAACAGATAAAAATATGTAAAAGAAATAAGTGAAGAAGAACATTAACAAATGCAAGGATAATGATAAACATAGGATTCATAGATAAATTAGATAATACACAGAGGTGAAAGCTTTTCTAAAGGAGTATAAGACTATAAACAAAACACTAGATGAGGTTGGGAAGGGAGACTAAACCCTGTAAAGTAAATTCATTACCACCCTGGAAGACAGTTTTCTTATTTACAAAAAGGATAGTAAAAATAATGAAAATAGACATATCAAAATGCTTAAAATGTTGAAAAAATGATTGTTTCACAGTTACCTTCTGACGTAATTTAAAGGGAAATTGAGAGTTTTGTATTTATTACACGAAAAATGAAAAGGAAACAAGATGAATTTAAGGACACACAGTACAAAAATACACTTTATAATTCAAATACTGGGATTGGAAAAATATAATCGGACCGAAATGCCTTATTAGTTTCCTACTGCATACACAATTACCACAAATTTCCAAAACCAAACCCGTGGCTGCTGAGTCAATTCCGACTCATAACAACCCTACAGGACAGAGTAGAACTGCCCCCATAGAGTTTCTAAGGAGTAGCTGGTGGAATCAATCTACTACTCTTTCAGTTAGCAGCCGAGCTCTTAACCACTATGCCACCAGGGCTCCACCACAAACTTAGTGGCTTAAAAAATCCATAAATTTATTACCTTACAGTTTTGGAGGTCAGAAGTTTGTAAGGGTCTCACTGGACTAAAGTCAAGGTGTCAGCAGGGCTGGTTCCTTCTGGAGGCTTGAGGGGAGAATCTGTTTCCTTGCCTTTTCCAGTTTTAGAGTCCACCTACATTCCTTATCTCATGGCCCCTTCCTCCATCTTCAAGCCAGCAATGGAAAGTTGAGTCCTTCTCACATCAAATCACTCTGCCTCCCTCTCCCACATGTAAAGATCCTGGAGACTACACTAGGCCCACCCACAGAATCCAGGATAATACCCCTAATTTAAGGTCAACTGATTAGCAACCTTAATTCCATCTGCTACCTTAATTTCCTCTGCCACGTAACATGCTCACAAGTTCCAAGGATCAGGATGTGGACATTCTGTTATTTTGCGGGGGGGGTGGGGCATTAGTACCCCTACCACAGCCCTATGAAAAGTTCGCTAGATTACAAAATAAAATCTAAATCTGTTGCATTCCAGAATCACACTTGAAACCAATGTCAAAAGTCAAACCAGCTATAAGAAAGGAGATGACAGATTTACCAGGCTGGGTGAGGACAAGAGAATCAGTTTAATACCACAGTAAATCATGACAGACTAAGCAGACAAAGTTCCTAAGAAAACTATGGAAATAGACACTAGAGTAGACAAAAACAGAATGATTAGACTGAATTAAATAGCAGGACAAGAAAATACACTTTCTTTACATGCATATGGATCTCTTCAGGGAGAAAAAAGGATCAGGGGGCACCAATACAATAAGCACAAATCTAATTTAAAATTTAAAAAATTGTTTGAATGCCTGTAATGTGTGGGGTATATCAAGATGAGAAAGAAACAGTCTCTACCCACAAGATGCTCAAAGACTAGGAGTAGTAAAAAGGGATGATCTATCAACAAGCAACTGATTTATTGCCTACCACTCGTCTGTCAGTTTGTCATACTGTGCTGGCCTGCGTACTGCTATGATGCTGGAAGCTATGCCACAGGGATTTCAAATACCAGCAGGGTCACCCATGGTGGACAGGTTTCAGCAGAGCTTCCAAGCTAAGAAAGAGTAGGAAGAAAGGCCTGGAGATCTACTTCCAAAAATTAGCCAATGAAAACCTTATGGATCACAACAGAACACTGTCCAACTCGATTACTTTGGACACGTCTTGAGGAGGGATCAATCACTAGAGGAGGACATCATGTTGGTGAAGTAGAGGGCCAGCGAGGGTGTGGAAGACCCTCAGTAAGATGGATTGGTGTAACAGCCACAACAATGGACTTGAACACGCTTGCAAATGTAAGGATGATGCAGAACCAGGCAACGTTTTGTTCTGTTGTACATAAGGTTGCCATGCATTGGAGTCAACAATACAGCAGCTAACACCCACCTATGTATTATGGAAAACTGGAGGACTTGAAAGATTAACTTCCCTGGGAGAGCTGGGAAGATAGGTGGGATCTGAGCAGCAGGTTGGGAATAGGGAACTCCAAAGGGGATAAGATTTTTTTAAAGTGTGAGACAGTCTGTCATATCCCAGGAGACTGGAACACACAGAATACGTTCTGTAAATCTTGGGGGAGAAAGGGCATTGGAGGCAACAGGGAGTCACTGAATATTTTCTTAGCCAGAGAGTGACATAAGATGCATGAGTGTATAAGGTGATTGTAATGGGGAGAGACTGGAGGCAGGAAAGTCTACCCAATTCACAATAAACTGACAGAACACACTGAAAATTGCCTAACCACAAGGATCTTTTTCAATACTCATTCGTTAAGCAGTGTAGCAGACTTAAAGAGATTATTTGCGTGACTTTATTTGAGCCTCAGGTTCCTCACGGGCGAAATGCAGTTAATATTACCTCTACCAGACTGTGCCGAAGTAAGGATTAAATAATCTACCAGAAAGCACTTACTGCAGGACATGGCACCAAGCACGTAATGCTCGCTAATTGTTAGCTTCCTTCCTTAAATGATGACTAAATCAAGGATGAAACAGAACACTATTACAGAGTATTTAAAATACTACTAACATATAACTAAAACATCAAAATGCCTGGGCTGCTGCTAAAGGAAAACTCAGAAAATGTATCAGCTGCAAAAGTTTAAATATAAGCAGAAAGAAAAAGACAGGGAAAAAAAAGAAGCAAAAGGAACACTAGTGAGTGAGCTGAGTTTCTAAAGAAGAAATTTAAAAAAGAAACAGAATAAGAAGCCAAAATATGGAAATACTAAAACTAAAAGCAGAAATACAGATACAAAAATGGAGCTTTTAAAAAACATCAATAACTGGTTCTTTGAAAAAATGAACAAACTACAAACTTGATCAATAAACAACAAGTTAATACAATCAGCAATTTTTAAAGATGCAATTTATACTTTTTTTTAAACTGGAAGAAGAAGGAATAAGATCTCAACTATACCAATACATTTTGGAGCCAAGTCCAAAAAGATGACTGCATATTAAATACCAAGCATGATTAGCAATAAGATAATATGAGGCAGTAAGAACACAGTTACAAAGAATTAATTAAAAACACACAAAAAAACTCCCAAAAACCTCATGGTCAAAGCCCTGGGTACCTAAACTACTTTGAGTTACTTCTCCAAGAAACATTCAGATCAAAGCCCAAGTATAAAAACAGACTTTGCTTTATAAGTCTCCACAAAAAGAACTGGTCAACGTTCAACCATTTCAGGATGTAGCATATGATTAGGACCGATGGTACTGAAGGAAGAAGTCCAAGCCACAGTGAAGGTATTGGCAAAAAACAAGACTCCAGGAATTGATGGAATACCAATTGAGATGTTGCAAAGAACAGATGCAGTGCTACAGGTGCTCACTCATCTATGTCAAGAAATTTGGAAGACAGCTGCCTGGCCAACTGACTGGAAGAGATCCGTATTTGTGCCCATTCCAAAGAAAGGTGACCCAACAGAATGTGGAAATTATCAAACTATATCATTAATATCACACACAAGTAAAATTATGCTGAAGATCATTCAAAAGTGGTTACAGCAGTACATCAACAGGGAACTGCCAGAAATTCAAGCCAGATTCAGAAGAGGACGTGGAACGAGGGATATCATTGCTGATGTCAGATGGATCCTGGCTGAAAGCAGAGAATACCAGAAATATGTTTACCTGTGTTTTATTGACTATGCTAAGGCATTCGACTGTGTGGATCATAACAAATTATAGATAACACTGCAAACAATGGGAACTCCAGAACACTAAATTGTGCTCGTAAGGAACCTGTACGTAGGCCAAGAGGCAGTCGTTCGAACAGAACAGGGGATACTGCATGGTTTAAAATCAAGAAAAGCGTGCATCAGGGTTGTATCCTTTCACCATACCCATTCAATCTGTCTGCTGAGCAAATAATCCGAGAAGCTGGACTATGTGAAGAAGAACGAGGAATCAGGATTGGAGGAAGACTCATAAACAACCTGTGTTATGCAGATGACACAACCTTGCTTCCTGAAAATGAAGAGCACTTGAAGCACTTACTGATGAAGTTCAAAGACTACAGCCTTTGGTATGGATTGCATCTCAACATAAAACAAAAATCCTCACAATTGGACCAATGAGCAACATCATGATAAATGGGAGAAAAGATTGAAGTTGTCAAGGATTTCATTTTACTTGGATCCTCAATCAACATCCATGGAAGCAGCAGTCAAGAAATCAACGACGTATTGCATTGGGAAAATCTGCTGCAAAAAACCTCTTTAAAGTGTTGAAAAGCAAAGATGTCACCTTGAAGACTAAGGTGCACCTGACTCAAGCCATGGTGTTTTCAATTGCCTCATATGCATGTGAAAGCTGGACAATGAATAGGGAAGATAGAAGAAGAATTGATGCCTTTGAATTACGGCGTTGGCAAAGAATATTGAATATACCATGGACTGCCAGAAGAATGAACACATCTGTCTTGGAAGAAGTACAGCCAGAAAGCTCCTTGGAAGCAAGGATGATGAGACTATGTCTCACATACTTCAGACATGTTGTCAGGAGGGATCAGTCCCTGGAGAAGGATATCATGCTTGGTAAAGTAGAAGGTCAGCAAAAAAGGGGAAGACCCTCAAGGAGATGGATTGACACAGTGGCTGCAACGATGGGCTCAAACATAGCAACAATTGTGAGGATGGCGCAGGACTGGGCAGTGTTTCGTTCCATTGCACACAGGATCACTGAGTCAGAGCCAATTGGACAGCACCTAACAATAACCACAAACCAGCTAATGGAGGTTCCACTGGATATTCTGGCATTAACCACTACTTCCTAAGTTTCAGTTTTCCAATTATGCCCTTAAAATGAATTTAGTTCACTTTCCTCTGAATCTGTAATTTTAGTACACTATCACTATGAAATGTCACATGGGCCAAACTATAAAGCTAGTGTTTGCTCTGAAACTTACATGGAGCTTTCTGCTCAAGCTGGAATACCCTCTCACCACTTTGGAAAGAGAAAGAAGAAGAAAAAGCTACACAGTGAAGAGGTGATTCTGTGAGTGTCAAAGTTTTAGTATCTATTTTCCCCAAATCAAATCACACGGCTGGACTCCTTTTAGCCCCGTCAGTATGCTCCAGTGCGAGTTGCTGGCTTAACTGGCTCCCTTTCCCCTGCTCTCCCTATCTACCCAGGGGGGCATGTCCCTGCGTATAACTTCAAAGAATGGCCCCAACTGCTAACTGACGCTGACAAACCCTTAAAGGGACTGCACCTCTAACACTGAACAGAAACTTCTTAACAAAATTAAGTCTTTTAGTGGACATGTTAACTGGTTTGATTAAGATGAAAAATGTTTAAGAGTACCTAACCACTAGATACAGGAAAGCATAAAAGCCAGATAAAAACAAATCACTCTTAAAAAGGACAGAGTCCTCACGTGGCGCAAATGGTTATGCGCTTGACTACTAGCAGGAAGGTTGGCGGTTCAAGCCCACCCAGAGGCACCTCAGAAGACAGGCCTGATGATTTGCTTCTGAAAGGTTAAAGCCTTGAAAACCCTACTCTGCACATGAGGTCACCATGAGTCAGAATAGACTAGATGGCAATTAACAACAGCTTAAAAAGGACTACTAGAAAGAGCACAGGCCAGAGGGAAGATTTGCATTCAAGTCCTCACCTGCCATTTATCAGGTGGGTGATCTTGGGTGAGTTACTCTCCTCTGAGTCTCTTTCCTCATCTGATTTCTTATATATCAATGAAATAAGAAATGGCTATGTGAAAGCACTCTGTAAATTACAAATTTTACCTATTTTAGCTGCTACTAGTATTATAAAGGAAACCCTGGTGGCGTAGTGGTTAAGCATTACGGTTGCTAACCAAAAAGTCGGCAGTTCGAATCCACCAGCCGCTCCTTGGAAACTAGGGGGCAGTTCTACTCTGTCCTATAGGGTTGCTATGAGTTGGAATCGACTCAACGGCAATGGGTATACTATAAAAGAGAAAAGTTCTGCACACAATTTTAACAATCTTCTTTAGCAATCATTTTTCTCGATATTGGGTCATAGCTGGCAAAGTAGAAATCACCAGTTATAAAGAACATATCTCTCGAGTTCAATTCAAGGCTTAGATCTTAAGTTCTAGTCACTTATGATCAGGCATGGCAATCAGAATCCCCAAGCTCAATATTGGAAACCAACTCCTGGAATCCTAGGAAGCTCCTCTATTGTAATCTGAAACTCCCCTTCCAATCCACTGTCTCTCCTCTACAACAAAGATCTTCTAGTGGTACATGTCTACGTGTACTCAACATTCACTCATTCAGCACACATATTTATTGAGCACCTCAAAATCTTAGCCCTCAAAGAACTCACAGCCAAGAAAAATACGTAATTATCAAGTAATGGAAATGATTTTTAAAAAAAAACAGAAATCATACATTCAAATGAGATTTGTCTCCTTTAAACAGTCCCCTTGGGAGGCAATACACTAATTCCAATGATGCTTCATTGCTCAAACCATCTTTGGAGCATTCCTCTTGGAATCGCCTAGTGAGTATGCAGGCTGTTCCTCTGAATATCCTAAATGGTGCCAAGTCTTCACTGAGAAGAGAGTCGATTTTTGGAAACAGCCAAAAGTCAGTCAGAGCCAAGTTTAGTGAATAAGATGTGTGATTAAACTAGGTGGCACTATTTTGGTTCAAAAATGATATATGATTATAAAGCAATGAGACTGATTTTCTCATATAGTTTGTAAACTACTCCAAAGGGAATTCCGGATGAGTAACAAGGAGCATGAGCAATGGAACAGGTATATGCTCTCCTTTTCCCAAGTAACTTCTTTGAACAATAATACTCATTTGAGTATGTAAGCTCTGATATAAACTTTGCTCTGTTTAATCACTTGCAGCTCATAAATGGAAGGTTCCTTAGTATATTGGACCTACTGTGTCATTTGGGGGAGAGGCGGTTACTAAATTAGGGAGGTAGCATGGCATGGTGGAAAGAGCACAGACTTTGGAAGGAGACTGACCTGGGTTAGGATCCCGGCTTGGCCACTTCTTGTGTGACTTTGGGGAAGTCACAATCTCTAGCACTCGGGTACCTCATCTCTAAAATAAGGATAATATCTGACATACAGAGTTGTTGTAGAAATTACAGATAATGGATACAAAGAACTTACACTGTGTCTGGCACATAGTAAAACCAAACCCACTGCCGTCGAGTCGATTCTGACTCATAGCGACCCTATAGGACAGAGTAGAACTGCCCCATAAGGTTTCCAAGGAGCACCTGGTGGATTCAACTGCTGACTTTTTGGTTAGCAGCCGTAGCATTTAACCACTACACCACCAGGGTTTCCACAGTAGGCACTCAATAAGTCACAGCTATTGTTAATAGCAATCTCATTTTAATCAAGACAATAACCTTATAGGTGGTTTGAGATGACACAGGAACAGATAAAGACATTTGGGTGATGAGCAGTTCATTGGCAGTACTCACAATATACTCACTAACGAAGAATTAGGAACTTGCTTTTTTTTAAACAACAATAACAGATACAATCATATTTGCAGTAACTGTTTAACACCAAGTATAACCAGTTGCCATCGAGTTGATTCCGACTCATGGTAACCCCATGTGTTTCAGAGTAGAATGGTGCTCCATAGTGTTTTTATGGCTGTGACCTTTTGGAAGCAGACTGCCAGGCCTTTCTTTTGAGGCGCCTCTGGTGGAGTTCAAACCACCAACCTTTCAGCTATAAGCCCAGTGCTTAACCATCTGTGCCACCCAGGGACTCGTAACATTAAGAACAGTATTTTACAATCACATGACACATGTTGTCTGCAGTGCTCCTACCACACTGAGCTTTTCACCACTGTCTAAACATACCAGGCCCTTTCATGACCCTGTGGCTTTGCACACTTTGTCCCTTTAAGACATTCTTGCCCTCTGATCTGACAAAATCCTACGACTACCCTTCAAGACCTAATTTAAAAGTCCCTTCCACTGTGGAGCCTTCCCTGACTGCTCCAGACAGATTGGGGGCCCTGTCTCTGTAATGTCTCCTATTGTGCAGAATTCTCATTTCTCTCGACATTTCTACTTCTTTCACTAGGTCTAAGCATTGAGGGTGGGACTAGATCCCATTTATTTTTATTTAGAGTATCTAGCATAGCTCTTAGGAGCCCTGGTGGTGCAACGGTTAAGTGCTCAGCTGCTAACCAAAAGGTTGGCGGTTTGAAATCTTTCTTCTCCAAGGGAGAAAAGACCTGGTGATCTGCTCCCATAAAGATTACAGCCCAGAAAATCCAAGAGGGCAGCTCTACTCTGTCATATGGGGTCGCTACGGTCGAAATCGACTCGACAGCACCTAACGACAACAACAGCACATCTCTTGGCACACAGAATAGACTCAGGGAATGTCTGATGAATGGATGTTTTCAAGATAAATACTTCGAAAATGACTGGTAAAGGTCAGGGAATTGCCTTTAGCTCTTACCAGCAATCACATTCGTTTTCCCTGACTTCAAATGAGAGACAAGATTACTTAGACTCCAAAATGGCTTTAGCAGGTGAAGCATCTAGAAGTTTATAAACACTACTGATGACATCAAAACTCCACACCCACAGGAGGGGAGCCTTCTGAGCAGTGATTCTCAACCTCTGTTCCACTCGAGCACCTGAGGGATGCCCCGCTCCCACCAGGAGCTCACTGCACCAACTCAGAAGGACTGGCAGGGCTACACAGGCGGGCAGGGCTGAGGGCCTTCTCAGAGCCAGCAACTCCACCAAAGTAGCAGAAAAGCCCAAGGCACTGGGACGTGGAAAGGGGGCCAGGTTAATGCCACCTATCCCCAGACCCCTACCTCCCAGCTATGCCTCTGAATCAGACTGCCAACTCTATATTATTCTAACAGTTTGTCTAGTCTATGAGCAGGGGCCCCTAGCTGCTAGGAAGCCTGAGGCATGTAGGGAATGACTGGCTAATTGGTCCAGCATGTCTGTTTCAGCAAGTCTTAGCCTGTGTAACTAAAACACAATTATGAAAAGAAGTTCATGATCAACCAGTTTGGGGCCAGATGCAAATAGGCAGAAGGTCAGCTGGCAGCCATGTGCATCTGAGTGTTGACACTCATGAATCATTCTCTGTCACTGCAGTTTCGAAAGTCTTGGCAATAAAGCAGCAGGTCCAGACTCCCCAAGAGCCGTAGGCTGGAAAGGAGATCTGGAGCCACTTCCCAGGCCTTGGGACCCACCACACCATGACAGTGACTATTTCTGTGACGTGGACATAACCTGCAGAGTAAAGGCAGCCACATTCTGCCTTAGTGTCTTGGTCTTTCTCATCTCTCCGATGGAATGGCTGGATTCTGAAGGAGCAAAGAGGGTGAGAGGAAAGAAAACCAGGCTGCAGACCACCAGGAAAGCAGTGATTGAAAGTGGGAGCAAGAGTCAGTCATTCATTCAACAAACATTTACTGAGCCAGGTGCAGAGGACACAATAATGAGCAAAGAGTCATGGTCCTGGCTTTACCGAGCTTATACTTTAGTTGAGGAGATTGGCATTAATGAAATAAGCACACAAATATGAGGGTACAAATAAGTACTCTAAAGGAGGAATACAGTATACTACAAAGACTGTACAAACAAGGAGCAGCGGACCTGGTCAGGAAGTCAGAAAAGCTTCCCTCAGCAAGAAACAAGCGAGTTGAGAGCTCAAGGATAACCATAAGCCAGGAGGAGAAAAGAGAGGAAAACACTCCTGGCAAAGAGAACAGTATGTGCCAAGATCCTGTGGTAGGAGGCAGAGGTTGAACTGGCTCAGAATAAGAGGCAGGGAGCAAGGCAGCACCAAGGTTTGAGGTCCCAGCACAAGGTATCTTCCTGTCTATACCGTTCAGTTTGTTCTCTAGCTGTCTGGAAGGCCCTCCTCAGCATAGAACAAGACTAAAGAACAATGACAACAGGTAGGTGTGCCCATAAGACATGACAACCATCAGCTAAAAATATCTGACCACTGTCATCTTCTTGAAATATCTGTAAGGTACCACTGCTCCCTCCCACCAACTAAACACTGAATCAGTAAAATGGCACAGTATAAAAGATCCTGAACGTTTTAAGTAGAGATGTATTTTAATCCAGGTGGAATTAAGGTGTTGATAAACATGCTGATGAGTACTATAAATCTGTTTAGATACCTAGTATTTCCCTGTGAAGGAGCCCTGGTGGCACAGTGGTTAAGCGCTCGGCTGCTAACTGAAAGGTCAGGAGTTTGAACCCACCAGCCGCTCTGTGGGAAACAAATGTGGCAGTCTGCTTCCATAAAGATCACAGCCTTAGAAACCCTGTGGGGCAGTTCTACTCTGTCCTATAGGGTTGCTATGAGATGGAATCGACTGGATAGCAGTGGGTTTGGTTTGGGGGGTATTCCACTGTAATTTTTAAATACTACTTTCTTTGGGAAAAAAGCTAAAGGAAAAAATGGTTAAGGCTATTATCTGTGCAGCACTAATATGCTTTGGCAACTGTTAGCCTGTTAGATCACTTATTCAGGCAGTTCCCTGTGGCTTCTGAGTATCTATCACCTTGCAAACAAGTCATGGAACTTTCTATTTGTAAAGCACTTTGCAATCAATCATTAATTCAGCCTCACACTCCTGCTGAGATTAGACTCACTGAACAGATAGACAGGTCAGTAAGTTGCCCAAGGACACAAAACAATTCAGCTTTTACTTATCTTTCTCATCACCCTCCACAAACAATGAAGACACACAAGGCTCCTCCAACCCCAACTCCAGCACCAAGTGGGCTACCCCCACAGACCAAGCCTCACCCCTGGGAGCAGCAGAAGACAGCTCTACAGTTAGTTCTGTTACCTAATCTAAATAAGCTCCTCTTTGCAGGGTGCCTTCAAGGGCAACAACGATATCGACTATACTATAGTAGGGACACTGGCATCCCAGACTAGAATATGAACTCTTGTAAGTGCTCAAAGAGGAAAAAGCGCACCTTTGTTGTTGTTGTTAGTCGCCTTAGGGTTGACTCCGACTCATGGCGATCTTATGTATAACAGAATGAAATGTTACCAGTCCTGTGCCATCTTCATGATCATTGGTACCTGGGAAGTCATTGTGGCTCATAGCTTAAAATGTTAGTCTGTACCTCCCAGCACGCACACACAAGACTTCCTTTCATTTCCAACAAGCAGCCAAGTTAGTGGTCTACACTGGGCTCCCACAGAGCAGTACTGCACAGTACTCATAATCTATTTGCATTCCCTTCTCCACCCCGGTGAGTGAGTCGGAATCTATGGCAAGGGGTTTTTTAAAATGAGTTCTCCACCCCCAAGCTACAACCTCCCAGCATTTGAAACAGCTAGCACAGGGCCTTGCATACAAAAGGTGCTCAGTAAATGTTTACTGAGTGCATGGCTTCCCACTAGCAAATAAGGGAAACAGAAACTTCCTGCATAGATACCTAAGAGAACAGAGAGTTCAACCTCTTTCTTTTTTAAAAGAAGGGAAGAGAATCGCCCAGTTACATATGGCCAAGTCTCAAATCCAGGTTTTCTGGCTCAGTTTAGTTCCACATTTTACTTATAAAGCACACAAACCAATACAGGAGTACAAAGAAGTATAAGAAAGAGGAGTACAACGTGCTGCCTGTCCAAAGGAGCTGCTTATCTGTGCCCGACAGGGCGGAAGGTGTTGGGGACAGTGAAACGAGCAAGAGCCGGTCTCTGCTTCAGGGAGCTCACAGCCAGGGGGAAGGACAGACAGCAAGTTACAGGACTGGTGGCACATGAATTCCTTAGTCAGTGTTCTTTCCTCGCTGTCCACTGGGGATTCCCTACCTGGGAAATAAGGACAGCAATATCGACTTCTTGCAAATAAACTCCGAGTGAAGCCAGATTCGAAAATGCGTATGGAAAATTAGCAGGTTCACATGCAAAGGCATTATGTAAGGTCTTATAATATCCTGACACCAACTTCAAGGGTTCAACAACGTGTCAGCCATCAATTCAACAAAGAAGCAAAAAAGTGAGGGATGGGCATCAATTCCAGGAAACCCTCCAGGGCTGCGAGGAACGGGAGGAAACAGCTGGGCTGCGGGGTAGGGGTGCTGGGTCAAGTGAGCGGGCCTGGCGTGAGAGCGGAGGGCAGGAGGGGAGAAGTGGAACCAAGAGGTGGAAGTTGTGAAGACGATGAGGGAAGGAGAGCTCAGCCGGGTGGGCGCCCTTCGGCACCTCAGGGCTCGGGCCAGGCGCCTCGGGCCGTGGCCCAGAGGTTCCGCTCGGCGGGGCGGGGGAGGGAGACCGACTTGCTTCTAGGACACCCGCTGCACCCACAGGCGGCCCGGGCCCGGGGCCGTCCGCCGCGGCTGCAGCATCTCGCCCGCCTCGCCTCCCCGAGCCCGAGCGGGCGGCGCCGCCTCACCTCGGGTTGAAGTCCTGGAAGAGGCCCCTCAGGTTCATGGCGGAGAACTTCACCGCGGCGCCGGCGCCTCCACCCCCGCCCCGCCGCGCAGCCTGCGCGTTACAGCGGGTTCATGTTGCCAGCAGAGCCTCGTCCCCGCAGCCGCCGCCCCAGAAACCCGAGCCGACGCCTCGCCGCGCCCCGCCGGCCAGGCTTCCGTAGGGCGGCGCGCATGCGCC
>NW_004444503.1:0-11167 GCF_000243295.1 Trichechus manatus latirostris | reverse complement strand
GCGCCGAGCCCGCCCGCCGCGGCTCCGCCCGCCCGCCTGGAAAACTGCGTGCCCTCACGCCCGCTTGGCCGGAGCCCGGCTCCCGAGGCCAGGTTTTCTCAGACTCCCTCAGAGCGGTAAGCGCTGCTTCTGGGCGTTTCCGCCAATGAAGGTTGAGCCTCGGCTTACAGGAGTGGCACGCGGGTGAGAATTTGCATTTGGCAATCTTCTCCCAGGCTTCAGTGACACCGAAGTCTGTATCTCCACTCCTCTCCAAGCCCTAGGCCACCATGGCTACATATGCTGGACATCCCCAACTCAGGTTCCCCGGAACCAAAGTCATCTCCCCACAGTCCGCCTTGCCCTCTTGGGTGTCCTCTCTGGGGTTGGTAGCAGCCCTGGTCACGAGGGATGCCCAGACTGGAACTCAGGGAGTCGGCCTCACTTGGCAAACCAAGTTCAGATCCTCCTTGAGCCTGTCTGGACTTTGTGGCCACCACACACCTGGCCTCCTCCCCTGCCCCAAGCCATCCTACTTATAACTTCATCTTCCTTTGATCCTCAGTTTTTTTGCTTTGTGAAATGGAGAGGATAAAACCTACTTCCCAAAGTTGTTCGGAAGATTCAGTGAGATCCATGCATGAGAGGCTGCCCTCTGCTGGCTAGGTGATCAAGGAATGTTTATTGCCGCCTGGGACTCTTTACTCCATTTACTTTTGGACTCTTTAAGACAGACTGGAAAAAAGGACCTGGTGATCTACTTCTGAAAATATTGGCCAATGAAAACCTTATGGATAGTAGCAGAACGTTGTCTGATATGGTGCTGGAAGATGAGCTCCTCGGGTCGGAAGGCACTCAAAATACCACTAGGGAAGAGCTGTCTCCTGAAAAGTAGAGTCCACCTTAATGATGTCGATGGAGTCAAGCTTCGGAAACTTCATTTACTGATGTGGCCTTACTCAAAATGAGAAGAAACAGTTGCAAACATCCATTAATAATCGGAATGTGGAATGTACGAAGTATTAATCTAGGAAAATTGGAAGTTGTTGAAAATGAAATGGAACACTTGAAGATCGATATCCTAGGCATTAGTGACCTGAAATAGACTAGTATTGGCCATTTTGAATCAGACAATTATATAGTCTACTATGCCAGGAATGACAAATTGAAAAGGAATGGCATTGCATTCATCATCAAAAAGAACATTTCAAGATCTATCCTTAAGTACAGCGCTGTCAGTGGTAGGATAATATCCATATGCCTACAAGGAAGACCAGTTAATATGACTATTATTCAAATTTACACACCAACCACTAAGGCCAAAGATGAAGAAATTGAAGATTTTTACCAGCATCTGCAGTCTGAAATTGATCAAACATGCAGTCAAGATGCATTGATAATTAATGGCAATTGGAATGCAAAAGTTGGAAACAAAGAAGAAAGATCAGTAGTTGGAAAATATGGCCTAGGTGATAGAAACGACACCAAAGATCACATGATAGAATTTTGCAAGACCAATGACTTACTCATTGGAAATACCTTTTTTCAACAACATAAATGGTGACTATACACATGGGCCTCACCAGATGGAATACACAGGAATCAAATCAACTACATCTGTGGAAACATGATAGAGAAGCTCAATATCATCAGTCAGAACAAGACCATCTCAAGAATAGATTTGACGCATTGAACACTAATGACCAAAGGCCAGACGAGTTGTGGGATGACATCAACGATATCATACATGAAGAAAGCAAAAGGTCATTAAAAAAAACAGAAAAGGAAAAAAAGACCAAAATGGATGTCAGAAGAGACTCTGAAACTTGCTCTTGAACGTAGAGTAGCTAAAACGAAAGGAAGAAATGATGAAATAAAAGAGCTGAACAGAAGGCTTCAAAGGGCAGCTGGAAAAGCAAAGTAAAATATAATAATGATGTGCAAAGACCTGGAGATAGAAAACCGAAAGGGAAGAACACAGAAATACAAGCTGGATTCAGAAGAGGATGTGGAACAAGGGATATCACTGCTGATGTCAGATAGATCTTGGCTGAAAGCAGAGAATACTAGAAAGATGTTTACCTGTGTTTTATTGACTATGCAAAGACATTCAACTGTGTGGATCATAACAAATTACGGATAACATTGTGAAGAATGGGAATTCCAGAACCTTAATTGTGCTCATGCGGAATCTGTACACGGACTAAGAGGCCTTCGTTCTAACAGAACAAGGGGATAGTGCGTAGTTTAAAATCAGGAAAAGTGTGCGTCTGGGTTGTATCCTTTCACCATACTTATTCAATCTGTATGCTGAGCAAATAATCCGAGAAGCTGGACTATATGAAGAAGAATGCAGCATCAGGATTGGAGGAAGACTCATTAACAACCTGTGTTATGCAGATGACACAACCTTGCTTGCAGAAAGTGAAGATGACTTGAAGTACTTACTGATGAAGATCAAAGACCACAAGCCTTCAGTATGGATTACACCTCAACATAAAGAAAACAAAAACTGGTCCACACTGGACCAATAAGCAATATCTTGATAAACGGAGAAAAAATTGAAGTTGTCAAGGATTTCATTTTACTTGGATCCACAACCAATACCCATGGAAGCAGCAGTCTGCTGCAAAAGACCTCTTTAAAGTGTTAAAAAGCAAAGATGTCATCTTGAGGACTAAGGTGTGCCTGACCCAAGCCACAGTATTTTCAGTCGCCTCATATGTATGCGAAAGCTGGACAATGAATGAGGAAGACCAAAGAAGAATTGATACATTTGAATTATGGTGTTGACAAAGAATCTTGACTATACCGTGGACTGCCAGAAGAACAAACGAATCTGTCTTGGAAGAAGTACAGCCAGAATGGTACTTTGAACCTGTTATCAGGAGGGGCCAGTACCTGGAGAAGGACATCATGCTTGATAAAGCAGAGGGTCAGCAAAAAAGAGGAAGACCCTCGTTGAGATGGATTGACACAGTGGCTGCAATAATGGGCTCAAGCAAATGATTGCGAGGATGGCGCAGTACCAGGCAAAGTTTTGTTTTGCTGTACATGGGGTCACTATGGGTTGGAACCGACTCGATGGCACCTAACAACCTAACAGAGCAGGACAGGCCCACAACAGGTGACCTAGTCTACCATCTTCACTTCCAGCCAATTGAAGAGATTTTCATGAGCACAGCAATACCTTGGGCGTTAGTCTTGTGTCATTATGGTACTTTGTCACAATAGCAGAATTTCAGGAATAGCGATTTTATGTGGTCAGCCTGGGGGTACTTTGAGAGGATCACAATTGTGCTAGTCACGCTTTGCCATGATGTATCACCTTTCTGCTGAGAACTTGAAAACATTTCACAAGTGGTAATTAGGCTTCCCAACACCCACTGAGGAAAGGATGTTATTATATAAGATGGTTTTAAGGATGAGTAATGTGCAGCAAGTCTGTCAGCTGCTGAATCTCTGGGACCCTGTCGCAGATTCTTCGGGCCAGCTCCTCTGCCTAGTCTCTAGGCAGAGGCCATGTCCAGCCCTGAGGACGTTCCCAGGGAACAGTCAAGTACAGAAGAGGAAGCTGAGGCACAGAGAGGCATCTATGATGTGCCCTGAGCCACACAGCTACTAAGGGTGGAGGAGCAAAGATGCAGCTTGGCATCTGGCTGACCCTGCAGGCCATGCTCTGGTAGAAATAGTTACTTGTGAGTGGCCATACTGGCCAGCCCCATCTTAGTTACCGACAGCCTTGCCACAAACAGACATCAAACATGAGATGGCTGGTCAGTTCATCCACTTGAATAACAGGCGCCGTTGCCCTATCAAGAGCTTTCACAGACAGGACTCAGGCTGCTCGGAGCCCAGAGCCTCACAGGCAGGTGGGACTTTGGGAAGGTCCCAGAGAGTCCAGAGCTGTACCGCCGCTTTGCATGTCCACAGATTCCATGTTAGCAGTCCCCCCAGAGATGACCAGGCCATGGGGGACGCCTAGCCCAGGTAACAGGCCACTGACACACAGACCAGTTGTCAAAGTATTATTTTGCTCTGACAAGCCAGGCTGCCCGGGGAGGGGCACACGAGCCTCTCTGTGATGCTGTAGGGGAAGAACTGGACTATCCCAAGGCCTCACCTCCTCAGCCTTTTAGAGGTGGCTGTACCTGGGCCGCCTCAGCTTCCTGCAGACCCAGGCCAGTGCCCTGCTGGTGCTCTCCCCGTTTCCTGCCAGGTGCTCTCAGGCCATTTTCTCACTGAGGCTTTTCCTGTCTCATTCTAGAGCAAGCTATACCAAGTGTTGTGGGTTGGATTGTGTTCCTCAAAGAGAGATGTTGAAGTCCTATCCCCCCGTACCTGTGAATAGGATCCTGTTTGAAAATCTGGTCTTTGAAGATGTTATCAGTTAAGGTTACCATGAGGTCCAACTGGAGTAGGGTGGGCCCTGATCCCGTCTGAGTGGTGTCCTTTTAATAGGAGAAGAGCCACAGACAGAGGGACGTTGGCCATGTAAAGACACATCTGCAAGCCAAGGAATGCCTGGGGCTACCAGAAGCTGAAAGAGACAAGGACAGATCCTCCCTCAGACAGAGCATGGCCCTGCAGACACCTTGACTTCAGACTTCTGGTCTCCAGACTGTGAGGGACTGAGCTTCGGCTGTTTAGAAGCTATCCAGTTGGTGGAAATTTGTTGTGGCGATCCTAGGAAACTAACACAGCAAGTTGGCACAGATCTAAGGTGAGACGAACCATCCACGATGACAGATTTTCAGGGGAAAAAAGAAAAACTGTGCCAATCACTGTACACGTGGATTGGTTCACACTGGTTCACAAAGATTAAAATGTGGGCAGAAAGTGCATCCTAAGACATACAGTAATAATTCCTGTTCTGAAAAGTTCCGAAAGAAGATTTCAGACAGATTGCAAAGAGATTTGTGACACGGTAGGACAAAATGCATCACGCACAAGGAAGACAGGGAGCCCGGGGGGTGGGGGCTGAGGGGGTGGGGGAGGCATTATGTGAGAGGGCAGCAGGGCTGCAGCAGGCGTAGTACTCATAGACCCGCCAGCAAGTCCTGCTCCAGGGGCCCCTGCTTCACCCTCCAGGGCTCCCCTGTGACCCAGGGCCCACTGGCAATGGGCCAGGCGGGGCCACAGCCCCCACCTGCATTTGGGCCTGGGTGGTCCAGCCCTCCAGAGGCTGCCTTCATGCGTAGGTGAGGGCCCTGGACCCCATTCACCTGCTCAGCCTGGCCCCTTGCACTCAGCTGCTGGGTGGCCGGTATTCTGCAGGCTCACTCCACTGGGCAGGCTGACCGTCAGGCACATGGCAGGTGGCAGTTCAAGCCCAGGACCCAGGGGGTATCAGGTCTACACTGATCAGTCATTTACACTGACCATCAGTCTGAGGGCTGGGCAGCCTTCACCTGGCCCCCTATGCTGTCTTGTGGATTTCCTTCTTCTTCCTGCCCTTGTCCTGCCACCAGCCCAGCCCTGTCCCTCTGCTTAGCCCCAAGTTAGAACCCTGGGACACCTTCCTTCCTTAAGAAGGGCCTTAGGACCCCTGCCAGTGGGTATCTGCCACAGGGGAGAGCTGGCAAGGCCAGGCAGGAGGTCAGTCCCTTGCCAAGGAAGCTGCAGCTCAGAGCAGGGTTCCAGCTGTGGCTGGGGAAGCTGGGGGGCTTCTCAGGAGAGCACTACTGTGGCTGAGAGGCCTCACAGCAGTGCTCAGGATGCAGGCCCATCCCACTAATGGGCATAGGAGCCTCCTATGTGCCTGCCCCACCCGGATCAGGATGTTCCAGGTCTGGGTGGTACTGTCCCCCACTGGCGGCTGCTGCTAAGGATGCCGAGCTCTGGAAATGCCTCCTGGAAGGGCAGTGGTGGGCACTGGGGATGTCCTAGCTGCTGGAGCCCTGCAGCCCTCACTGTGCTGAGCTAGCATGCTCCCACACCTGACAGTTCCCTCCAAGACCAGCACGCCATGTCCCTGTTCCAGTCTGGGGTGCTGCACAGGGGCCTGCCCCTGGCATCTCCCTAGAGCCCCAGGCTCAGCTGTGGCCCATCTATCCCATCTAGCCCACAGGAATAGCTGATGGTCATCACAGCCTTCAGCCCTTGGGGACCCCAAAGTCCCCTCCTGCCCAGCTCCTGTCCACATCCTAATTTGGCCTGAAGGTGTTCTGGACCTGGGTAGAGCATCCTGAAGTCCAACTCCTCTGCCTGAAGTCTGCTGCCGCCTTTAGGAAGCTCAAAGTCCTGGTTTGGGGACACCATGGTTGGCTGATTGGACATCCCTGCCACACCTTACTGTATCAACCTCAGACATCAAAACTTCACACTCATTTTGCCAAAGTTTCATCAAAGGCGGGGCATGACATAGGGAATCATTATAGTAATAACTCATAATCATAGTGATTTGTCACTTATTCACATGCTGTTGTTGTTAGGTGTCATCAAGTCAATTCCAACTCATAGCAACCCCATGTGACAGAGCAGAACTGCCCCATAGGGTTTTTTAGGACGTAATCTTTACGGGAGTAGATCACCAGGTCTTTTCGCCTGAGGAGCCACTGGTAGGTTTGAACTGCTGACCTTTCAGTTAGCAGCCAAGCTCATAGGGAATCATTTGAATAATAACTCATGATCATAGTGATTTGTCACTTATTCACATAGCAATGATTATTATTTACCAGCCACTGGGAGATGTACCAGAGCCTTGGTGGTGTAGTGGTTAAGAGCTATAGCAGCTAACCAAAAGGTCAGCAGTTCGAATCCACCAGCCGCTCCTTGGAAACCCTATGGGGCAATTATACTTTGTCCTATAGGGTCGCTATGAGTCAGAATAGACTCGACGACGAGTTGGAAGGCTACAACATCTGCTGCCAGCTCTACCAGAACCACAACTATGGTGGAAGGTGATTCAAAACTGGGGACTTTCAAATAAAGATGTCTGCACCTGAACAGCAGCAAGGGTTCTATCTTGGACCGTGCAGTTTGTGAGTATAGGAAAAGCCCCGATCTAGGCCAACTGAGACCGGGTACAGGAGAGTGTGGCCAAGTGTGGGCACAGCAGCAGGGGCCACGGTAGCTCCAGGGTGGGCCTCAGGAACAGGAAACCCCAATGCCAACAGAGACCTTTGGGATGCTGGCCTCTACCTCATGGGAATTGGGATATCACAGCTCTTAGGAGATTGACGGGTGCTGCTCAGAGGCCTGAGGGGTGCAGGTAACATCTCAGGAATTCCAGCATTCAGCACCCTCACGGGAGGTGCTTCTTTGGAAGACCTCCGCCCCTGCACCGGGCCTTGAAGGCACAGAATCTGGTGTCTCACATAAGGCAGGGGGAGGAAACAGGCCTGAGGGAACACGAAGGGACACCCAGCCCGAGAACAGAGAGTACCTCAGCCTCTTCCAGCCCCTGCTGTCAGCCCTGGGAAATCCCCGGCAAGGCTGCCAGGCAGGTGTGCTACCCCCACTATTTCCTTCTAAGGGGTCTTAGGGAGATGGGGGCCTTGGGCTGAGGGACGCATCCTCAGTTCAGCAGAAGGGAAGGGGATCTGAGAGTGTCAGGAATAAAAATGAATACCTTGAGGGGCACTGAAGGTGTCCCACACCCTACACAAAGGGCCCCCCTGCAACCGCCCTGCCCCTGCTGTCAGCCCTGGGAGACCCCCTGCAGGGGGGGCCGGATGTGATGTTTTCTGACTTCCGGCTCTGGAGTCAGAGAGGTGAGGCCAGTCTGAGGGCCTGTGGCGTCGGGTCCAGGTGCGGCCCAGCGTCCAGGTGAGGACTGAGGGGACCAGGAATCTCAGAATATAGGGACTCCCAGAGGAATGCGCCCCTGCTGTCAGTCTTAGAAGACCCTGGAATAGTTCAAGGACCGGGGCTCCTCTCAATGCAACCTCGGGACCTGATGGGCGGGGCGTCCTCTGACAGGGTGGCCTCCAGCACCAGAGGAGAGGGGTTCACGCACTGCCAGGAGTCAAGGGGAGGACTGAGGGGATCCCGGGTCTCAGCAGAGGGTCCCCCAGAGATCCCGCCCCTGCTGTAAGCCATGGGAAACCCCATCTACTCCTCAATTCGGCCCCGGGATCTGAGGGGCGGGGCGTCGTCTGACAGGCCGGCCTGGATCATCAGAGGGGAGGGGTCCAGGCCCTGCCAGGAGCCAAGCGGAGCAGTGAGGGGACCCCGGGTCTCAAAACAGAGGGGCTGCAAATAAACTTGCCCTGTTATCAGCTATGGGAGACCCCAGGAACCCCTCAGTGCAGCCCCGGGATCTGAGGGGCGGAGCGTCGTCTGACAGCCTGGCCCACAGCACCAGAAGGGAGGGGTCTAGGCCGTGCTAGGAGTCAAGGGGAGGACTGAGGGGACCCCGGTCTCAAAACAGAGCGGCCCTCATAGATCCCGCCCCTGCTGTCAGCCCTGGGAGACCCCAGCTACCCCTCAGTGCGACCGCGGGATCTCAGGGGCGGGGCGTCGTCTGACAGGGAGACCTGGATCATCAGAGGGGAGGGGTCCTGCCCTGCCAGGAGTCAAGGGGAGGACTGAGGGGACCCCGGATCTCAAGAGACAGGCCTCCAGAGAACCTGCCCCTGCTGTAAGCCATGGGAAACCCCAGCTACCCCTCAATTCGGCCCCGGGATCTGAGGGGCGTGGCGTCGTCTGACAGGGCGGCCTGGATCATCAGAGGGGAGGGGTCCTGCCCTGCCAGGAGTCAAGGGGAGGACTGAGGGGATCCCGGGTCTTAGCAGAGGGTCCCCCAGAGAACCTGTCCCTGCTATCAGCCCTGGGAGACCCCGGGTACCCCTCAATTCGGCCCCGGGATCTGAGGGGCGGGGCGTCGTCTGACAGGCCGGCCTGGATCATCAGAGGGGAGGGGTCCACCCCTGCCGGGAGTCAAGGGGAGGACTGAGGGGACCCCGGGTCTCAAAACAGAGGGGCTGCAAATGAACCTGCCCCGTTCTCAGCCATGGGAGACCCCAGGAACCCCGCAGTGCGGCCCCGGGATCTGAGGGGCGGAGCGTCCTCTGACAGCCTGGCCTACAACACCAGAAGGGAACGGTCTAGGCCGTGCTAGGAGTCAAGGGGAGGACTGAGGGGACCCCGGGTCTCAATACAGAGGGGCCGCAAAAAACCTGCCCCTGCTATCAGCCCTGGGAAACCCCAGCTACCCCTAAGTCGGCCCCTGGAATCTGAGGGGTGGGGCGTGGTGTGAGGGACCGGCCTCAGATCATCAGAAGGGAGGGGCGTTCCTGGCTCTGCCAGCAGTCAAGGGGAGCACCGAGGGGCCCGCGGATCTCAGAACAGAGAGGCACCCAGAGAAACCTACCCCTGAAGTCAGTTCTGGGAGCCCCCAGCAAACACTAACTTGCCCAGGGATTTGAAGCAGCCGCATGGTGTCATGGTGCAGCTTAACATCATCAGAGAGGAGGGGGCCAGGCCCTGCCAGGTGGCCAGTTGACGACTGAGGGGACTCTGGATCTCAGAACAGACAGACCCCCCAGAGAACCGCCCTGCTATCAGCCCTGGGAGACCCCGGCTATTCCTAATAGGGCTCTGGGATATGAGGGAGTGGGGTGTGGTCTTAGGGGCAGCCTCAGATTATCAGAGGGGAGGGGTCCAGGGCCTGCCAGGAGTCAAGGAGAGGACCTGAGGGAGAATTGAGGGGACCCCCCACTCTAAACTTACAGGGCCCCACTGAAACCTGTCCTGCTCCTACTGTCACCCCGGGAAGACCCCAGCATGAGTCTGCAGAGATAGTACCCCATCACTTTTGTCTCCAGGGTCGCAGGAAGGTGAGGCAATTGGTGAGCAGAGGGAGCTACGTCTGGTCAGAACAGGAAAAGGTCCCAGGCACTGCCAGAAGTCAAGTTAAGGACCCTTGGTGAGGACTGAAGGTACCGCCACCCTATCAAAGAGGAGACACCTCAGAGTCTGGCTGGCCCCCGTTTTCAGCCCTAGAAGGACCCTGACGGTGGGGAGGGGCTGGATGTGGCATGCTCTCACGTGCTGATATGTGGCTGGGGAGTGTGTCTTAGGCAGGTGAGGCGTGGATGGCAAGGCAGGTCATCCAGGCTGTGCCAAGGTTAAAGGTGAATATTCTTAGGGAGGACTGGGGGGTACTCCCCACCCCAGAACAGTTTGGACCTAGGCCCTGAGGATAGCTCTGGGAGATCCCCAGCTTCCTCACTTCTGTGTTGGGGGTCTCAGGGAGGTGAGGGCCATGGTTTAAGCAGGTGATGCCAGGTCACCAGCGGGAAGATCCATGCTCTGCCAGATGTCACTTCCTCCTTCAGGGTCTTAGGGGACAAGCTGACAGGAGACTTGTGAGGCCCTAGAGAAGACCTGGGGGTTGCCCTCTGTCCGAGCTGCCAAGGTGGAGTTTCTTAGCTGAGGCCACTCACACTCCCCCTCTCTCTCCTGCAGACCTGTGGGCTCCCATTGTCCACCCTCCTGCCTGCTCTCCCCGCCAAGAGCCATCATGCCTCATGATCAGAAGAGTCGGCACTGCAAGCCTGAGCAAGGCCTTCAGGCCCAGAATGAGACCCATGGCCTGGAGGGGGCACAGGTTCCTGGTGGTGAGAAGGATGAGGCCACAAAGGCCTTGTCTAGCTCTGCCGTGGCCTACTCCTCCTGCTCTCCCCTGAACCCAGGGTCACTGATCACGGAGGAGGGGGTTGCTGCTGGGGCACCGAGTACACCCCAGAGTCCTCAGGGAGCCTGCTCCTCCCCCACTACCATCATATCCCTGACAGCACCCATTGTGGCTGAGGGTGGCCTAAGCCTAGGAGACAAGGGGGACCTCAGCCCAGGAGGGGAGGGGGCCCTCAGCCGAGGAGGGGACGGGGCCAGCAGCCCAGGAGGGGAGGGGGCCAGAGGCCAAGGAGGGGAGGGGGCCAGCAGACCAGCAGGTGAGAGGGCCAGCAGCCCAGGAGGGGATGGGGCCTCCAGCCCAGCAGGGGAGGGGGCCAGCAGCACAGCAGGGGATGGGGCCAGCAGCCCAGGAGCGGAGGGATCCAGCAGCCCAGGAGCAGAGGGGGCCACCAGCCCAGGAGTGGAGGGGGCCAGCAGCCCAGGAGGGGATGGGGCCTTCAGCCCAGGAGGGGAGGGGACCAGCAGCCCAGGGGAGGGGGCCAGCAGCCCAGGAGGGGAGGAGGCCAGCAGACCAGGAGGGGATGGGGCCAGCGGCCCAGGAGTGGAG
>NW_004444502.1:56175-57434 GCF_000243295.1 Trichechus manatus latirostris | reverse complement strand
TTTTGGATTTTGTTGAAGGCCGCTCTGTGGCCTAAGATGTTGTGTATTCTGGAGAACATTCCATGTGCATTGGAAAAGAATGTGTACTTTGCAGCTGTTGGGTGGAGTGTTCTATATATGTCTATGTGGTCAAGTTGGCTGCTTGCGCCCTTTAGGTCTTCTGTATCTTTGCTGAGTTTCTTTCTAGATGTTTTGTCCTTTGCCATGAGTTGTGTGTTGAAATCTCCTACTATTCTTGTGGAACTGTCAATTTCTCTTCTCAGTGCTGTTAGAGTTTGTTTTATGTATTTTGGAGCCCTGTTTTTGGGTGCATAGATATTTATCATGGTTATTTCTTCAAGATGGATCATCCCCTTAATCATTTATATATTGTCCTTCTTAGCCTTTTATGGTGGATTTTTTTTTAAAGTCTATTTTATCTGAGATTAATATTGTCACTCCTGCTCTTTATTGGTAGCTGTTTGCTTGATATATTGTTTCTCTATTCTTTGAGTTTTAATAAATTTATATCTTTGTTTCTAAGGTGTGTCTCTTCTAGACACCATATTGATGGATCCTGTTTTTTTTTTTATCCATTCTGTCACTCTCTATCTTTTTATGGGTGCATTTAAGAAATTTAAATTCAGTGTCATTATTCATAGGTGTTAGTTTATTGCTGTCATTTTGTAGTGCATTTTTTGTGGTGCTGGCATTGTCTTTGTTCCTCTTACTTTCCTGTGCTGAATTCCTTTTGTTTGTGGATTTATTTTCATTTCTTTTGATTTTGTAAATTTTGTTTTACTGAGCCTTTGTTTTTCTTCTTTATTTTGATGAGGTTAGTTAACTTTTTTGTGTGTTTACCTTGAAATTTATCCTTATCTTCCTAGGTTTGAACCAGTCTATTATTGTTATCACCTTGTATTCCTCTCCATTGGAAGGTTCTATACCTACACTATTTATTCCCTCTTTTATTGTTCTGATGTTTTTGCCATTTACCAATTAACCTTTCTGGTTCCCTGTTGTAATTCTTTTGGTTTTGGATAGTCCTTGAGTATTCATTTCTTATATTGGCATCTGGCTGGTACAATCCTGCATCCTAGATTCAACCTGTGGTCTGATGTTGTTTGTTCTCAGATTGAAGGACTACTTTAATAATTCTTGTAAGTTTGGTTTGGTTTTTACATAGTCTCTTAACTTCCGTTTATTTGGAAATATCCTATTTTCACCACCATATTTGAACAACAGTTTTGCAGGACATATTATTCGTGGCTGGTAATTTT
>NW_004444502.1:53690-55787 GCF_000243295.1 Trichechus manatus latirostris | reverse complement strand
TTGTATCCAAGTGTTTGTCTTCAATTTCACTGATCCTGTATTCCATCGTTTCAAACCTGCTCCTCAGCCCTTCAGTGATAGTGTGCATTTCTGAAATCTTGTTGTTTGTCTTTTGGATTTCTAATTGTTGTTCTTGTATGATTTCTAGTTTTGAATTTATTTCGGCATTTTGTTCCTTTTTATTCTCCTGAATTCTTTCATTTTTTTCTGTATTTTCCATGAATTTGTCTACCTTTTCCATGAATTTGTCTATTTTTTCCTCATTTTTGCATGCTTTTTCCTTCAACTCTTCGATACCTCTGAATATTAGAGATATGAATTTCCTATCACCAAGTCGTCTGGTGTTTTATTTTGGATGCCTACTGGAACCGTCTTGTCCTGTTTTTTTATATGTTTTGATATTGTCTGCTGTCTTTGGGACATACAGAAGTTATTTTCCTCATTTATTAATTGTAGATGTGTTTGTGTCATCCTGCTTTTTTTAAATTTAGTTGTCTCTGAGTAGGCGGTCTGTGCGTTCTTTGTTGTTTGCTCATCTATGGGCATGATGCTTTTCACCTCCTTCTCCAGTGGGCAGGTCAGTGCTCAGGTATGGTACAGCATGGAAGATCCAGCTGAAGGGGAGTTGCTGAGATGGGTTGTTTGTGGCACGTAACAAGGCTGATAGTGCAGACCAGGAATCAGTGCAGGGCAGGTTCTGGTCGGCAGTGTCTGTGCTACTTAGGTGTGTGATAATCAGCACAAAGTGCAGATGGGCAGGAAAGAGAGGGGAGATTATGATGTGTGGAGTTAAGGTTGGTATGGGAAAGAGGAGAGAGAAGAGAGAGGAACAGGAATCAAAAACATATAAACAAAAAAGTGTTAAGAAGATGGCCTCGGAGTGGAGAGATGAGAGACTGAGAAATGGAGAAAAACTAAAGAAAAAAACGAAGAAGGGTAAAAGAAAAAAATGAATAATTAAAAGTTAGAAGAAAAAAAAAGAAAAGAAAAGAAAAAGCCCCCAGGGATCCCACCAGTGCAGCTGCAAGGACTGGAGAAGTTGTTCCTAGTCTGTGAGGTACAGCCTGGCTCAAAGGGGTAGAGGTGTCACACAGCACCATGTATTCAGGAGACAGGAAGAGAATGTAAGTATAGAGAGATGAGAAATTGAGAAATGAAGAAATACAAATAAGGAAAAAGAGAGAAAAGAAAAGACAATAATCAAACAAAAAACAAGAAAAAAAGTCCCTAGGATTCCACTGAGCAGCCGCACAAACTGAGGGATAAGCTCTTAAGCTGCACAGTACTGCCCGGTTAGAAGGGGTTTCCAAGCCAAGAAAAAATAAAGAAAACATACAAACAAATCAAAGCAAAGAAATAAAAAACAGCCCCAGGGATCCTACCAGCATGGAGGCATGGGCCAGGAAACACTTCCACATCTGGGCAGCATTTCACAGTCTTTCAGAAAGTAGTAAAGATGGCACATAGAACCAGGTATTTGAGCAAAAGGAGGGGGAGGTGGTGAGAGGTATGGAAGAAACCAAAAGCAGCAGAAAAAAGCAACAACAGCAACCAACAAATGGCATGGGTGGGTGGAATCCAAGCGGCACAGGGGTGAAGCCGGTGCTTCCTTGCCAAGAGACTGTGGCCGCAGGAAGAAGAGGAGGCCGAGTGGGGGCGAAGAAGGGTGGGGGGTAGGAAAGCATATATCACTGGTTCCTGGTTGTTCTGTCTCCTCCTGGGAGCTCCATGAAGCTGCTTTCTTTGTTCTCCCTGTTCGCTGATCTCCAACAGGAGTCTAAGATGGCAGATCTGTGCTGCGTTAAGTGATGAAGACCTCTGCGTGTATCTCTCCTTGCTCTCTGCTCTCTGTCAGTTTCTTATTCCATTCTGTGCTTCACTGAGTTCTTTATCTCTTCATTTGATGCTTAGGGTTTCAGGATAGACATTTGTCTCTGTCTGACTTTGTTTTTCAGATCTTTGCTGTGGAAGGATGGTGTTGTGCTTCTGTCTATTGCACCATGTTGCCCAGAAGTACCTATCCTTACAGTTTAATAGCATGTCTTCTACCAGTTTTCAGAATAACTAGAGGTGGTTTAGACAATTTTATCCTCATTA
>NW_004444502.1:51139-53202 GCF_000243295.1 Trichechus manatus latirostris | reverse complement strand
AATACAGTTTAACCAAGTGTAAATGCTCACACTTGATCAAAAAAGACCCGGTAGCCCTGTGCTCTGCCTCTGGGCATAGCTTTATAGAGATGAGTAGTCAAGAGCAGTATGTTATATGGAGATGTCCATGCTTGTTTCTCCTTAATGCAACTGGTTTGGAATCTTTGAATCTCAGAAATATTAGAAAGAACACACTCAGGAGCTCTTATCTAGAAGTGGTTCTCAAAGTAAAGTGAAATACCTGGTCTTTAAGATGTTGAAGAACCATTCTAGGGAAAGATGGGGAAATATATCCAGGTGCTACTACCACCAACAAGAGAAGATATGGGTGCTTAGGAAGTGGCAGGAAAGGCTCGTGGAAACTGGTGCAACCAAGAGCTGCTGAGAGTTATAAATAGGAAGGACTCCACAGCAACAAGTTTTTTTGTTTTTTGTTTTGTTAGTTTTATTGCCTCTCAGGAGGACTAACAAGAGTTTTCTGGTTGCTATTCTAAAAAACACCAATGAGGGTTTAGTTGGGAAACGGGAAGAGGAGGAAATTTATAGCTAGGCAGTCTTCCCAAACTATTATCTGAGTCATGTTTACTATTTTAAACTCCTCTTTATTAAGTAAGGAGGGAGATACACAAATTTTTAGTTGAAGTCCTAGATAATTATTGAGTGTCTACAAAATAATTTTGCCAAATTTTTTTTTCCAGAATAAATATTGAGTTTATGGATAGGAGGAGTACATGTAATTACACAGAAAATATTTTTCCAATTTTAACTTTGCATGTGAATAAGTGATCCATATGATTTCAGTGCATAGTCAAAGAATGTCACTTCTATATCTGTGATTCTCTAATATGGGTGAAAAGAAAAAACATTTAGAAATAGGGGAAAATGAATATAGGATTCTCAGGGAAATGGAGGTGGTAGCACAATACTAAAACTGTGAAGAAAAGAATGTTGCATAAATAAATAAATAAAAATGCCTATGGTGTATTCAGCCATGATTATTCTATCAGTCTCTTCAACCATAGTGTTATTATCTTGTGGGCAGGAGTTATGTCTTATCATCCACCATCTGCTCCCATATTCCTTAATGCAGTTTCTGCACTTAGTTACTATTAGGGATTGAATTCTGTAGATTTCAAATGGTTAAAAATTATTTATTTTAGAGATCACTTTTTCCAGAAGAGTTTGTACACTTATTAGTAAACAAGGGCCAATACAGAAAGTATTAAGAAGATGAAAGGGCAAACCGAACAGATCATTCTATGAATTGTGATAGATAAGGCTTAACTAACAAAGTTCCAAATCCCATGTATATAAATTATGATCTTCTCACATAAAGGCCTTTGAAGATTTCTTTAAAAAGGAATAGAGGTAATATGGGTTACTACAGGTGACCTCTGGGACTTCCTGCCCTCCATGTGACACTATGAATCTAGTCTTATTCTTGGGACCTGTCTTCTAAGTAATCAAGTATTGGCAATAATCTCACTACTCGTGTATGTATGTTGCTGTCTCCAGACTCCTTCCTTACTGAATCTTCTCCCAGAATTATAAATCTTTGCTAATGCAAAATAGCCTTTTCTCAATGATTTTATTTAGAGCAACTTTGACATCCTTATTCCTCAGGCTGTAGATCAAGGGGTTCAGCATTGGTACAATAATGGTATAAAACACAGAAGACACGTTTCCCTGGTCCATGGAGCTGACATTTGCTGGCTGCAGGTACATGAATGTTAGAGAGCCATAGAAGATTGTCACAGCCAAGATATGGGAGCTGCATGTGCTGAAGGCTTTGGACCTGCCCTCAGTGGAGCGGATTTGCAAAATGCTGGCAATGATGGAGGCATAGGAGCCAAGAATCGCCAAGGTTGGTGCAATAATATTAACTGCACTGAGGCACAAAAGTACCAGCTCACTGATATAAGTGCTGGAGCAGGAGAGCTCCAGTAGTGGAAGAAGATCACAGAAGTAATGGTTGATTATTTTATCCTTACAGAAAACCACTCTTAGCATGCAACCTGTGTGAACTGTGGCACCAATCAAGCCCATCATATATACCTCAACTA
>NW_004444502.1:44307-49427 GCF_000243295.1 Trichechus manatus latirostris | reverse complement strand
TTGTCTTGATGTATTTTGCACTCACCTTCAAATCAGATCCTTTATCACTCCCTTGATGGCATTAAAGACCAAAGCAGAAAGAATGTGTGTATCTCTGACACGTGAGTTTTGAAGGAAGTTGATGAGTTCCTGGCATGGGATACCACAATAACTGTTCTGTGTTCAAAATAAAGAGATCCAAAATATATCATCAAAGATTGATGGTGTACCAAATCTAGGAGAAAAGTGTTGAGATAAGAACCGATGTGAGGGTGATATTACTATTTATGGAGTGCTTAGCATGTGATTAGAACTGTCCAGGTACTTCATAAATATTATTTGATATGTTTTTCCCAGCAACCCTATGTGGTAGGAGCTTATTATTACCATTTTATAGATGAAAACACTGAAACTTGAAGGACTTGAGTTGTCCATGGTGACTTTGTGGATTTTCAGTATAGATGTAGATGATGGTTTCCTATAGTACAGATAAATTTGACATAGCTATGAGAAATAAAACTTATAATTAAAGACCTATACTAATACTGATATCTCCTGGAAATATCATTCTGCTAAAAAAAAAAAGCATGTGCAAAATACATGCTAGATTCAAAGAACATAAGAGGTAGAAAAATCATGATAACAATTAGACCAACATCTAGACTAAATCCCACAGAGATGAGTCCTGCACTTGTCATTTATCCATGCCCAGACGGCTCAATGAATGGTGGATGAATAAGGGGACATAACTAAGATCACAACTTGAAATAAATCAAAAAGCCATTATCTTTCCCAAATTTTCAGTTTCATCTAAAATTCTCCTTCTGTAAGAGCAAGGTGTCATTCTGCCAGTAAAATGCTGCTGAAAGTATTTGTGCTTATACTCTGCAAGTGATACCTGAAAACAAGTATATATAAAGCCAAAATTGCACTTTCTGTGGAGTCCTCTGCTTTCATGTTCCAAGATGTTTCAAGTACAACACTAATGACGAAGGTTATTATAAAGTAATCTCAATCTTTGCTATTGGCAATTTTCATATGCTTACTACTTCGTGGATTATTGTTAAAATTCAAGTCCTCTAAAATTGTAAATAATTATATTTTGAAATTTTTGTTTGTTGATAGGAAATAGTTTTCTTTTGTTGTTGAAGCTTCTTATCTATAGGAGTAGAGTTTACGCATGATTGTGAAGGAATCTTTCTAGAGTGAGGAACTGTTAGTCTCTAGATAACATTAGAACACTGCAAAATTATGATTTTAAAAGTGATTTGTCTAAAATTTAGTAATAATATCAGGAAAAACTGCTTACCTTCTCAGGTACACAGTTATTTGACTTGTTTTGAAAACCAAAGTGAGATTTGCAACCATTAAAACTGTTGCTAGCTTATTAGATGTGCTTCTGAAAACACTAAAAAATGATGTTAATTCTTTAGTTGAAATGTCTTATGGATTGGTAAATGCCTTTTATGGAATTGTATCATTGCAGAGCTTCTCTTTAATACAATGAAGATATCGACGTGATGAATATATTATTATTTATACTTCTTAAGTTGTCCTTAGATATGTCATACCTTAAACAGTATAATAAATCCAACATCAACTAATAAAAATTTTAGGGTTGAAAACATGAACTGTTTTATGAATTACTAAATTCTCAAAGCCCTTTTCAATTAAAAAATTGTTAGCTATCACATTGCTAAATGTATGCTTACAATAGTGGTAGTGAAGTATAGTAGATAAACTTTCAAAAGAAAATTAATAAGTTAATTTCATTTCAAGATCATATACATGAGATAGTGCAGGCACAACATAACATACAAACATTCCAAGCAATACTAAAGATTAAGTATGTTTTTTGTCATTCTAGATCCTCTAGTCAAACTTGAGTTTCTGTCTTGTATATTAAATATCTAGTGTATAAAAACCATCTAAAGTTAAAATAATGTCTTGTAGGGTTTTTTTTTACAGAGAATGTCTTACATTAAATCACTTGAATCATTTTTCACACTAAATAAATTACATTTTAGACAGTTCAGAATTCCATTTTGTTTTCAAAAAGATTTAAAAAAATTCTAACAGCTAAGAAATGCAAAGTTCCAAAATCGAGGAATAGCAAGCTTAAAAATTAGGAAGAATACCTGCTTAAGAAATCTGAGTGTATCAGAGTTTGAATTTTAAACAATAAATGCGTGTGCAATATAAAACCAAAAAACAGACCCGCTGCTGTCGAGTTGATTCCAAGTCATACACAGTAAATAAACAAATAAATAAAAGCAGTCACTGTCAAGTTCACTCTGACTCATGGCAATCCCATGCATGTCAGAGTAGAACAGTGCTCCATAGGGTTTTTAACGGCCAATTTTTTTTTTTGGAAATACATTGCCAGGCCTTTCTTCTGAGGCATCTCTGAGTGGATTGAAGTCTCAAATATTTTCGTTAGCAGCTAAATAGGTTAACCATTTGCACCACCCAGGAGCTCCAAATGCCCAGTAAAAAAAACTAACTAAACCCATCACTATCAAGTTGATTCTGACTCATAATGACTCTATAGGACAGAGTAGAACTGCTCCATTGGGTTTCCAAGGAGCTGCTGGTGAATTCGAACTGCCAACCTTTATGATTAGCAGTCGAGCTCTTAACCACTGTGCAACCAAGGCCTCAAGGTGACATTTTTACTTTTTAACAGTTCGAGGGGTTTTTTGCAGCAGATTTGTCCAATGCAATGTAGTTTGGTTTCTGGTATTGGCCATTTCGAATCGAAAAACCGTATGATCTACTATGCCAGGAATGACAAATTGAAGAGGATTGGTGTCACATTGTTTTTCAAGAAGAACATCTCAATATCTATCCTGAAATACAACGCTGTCAGTGATATTATACATACGCCTACAAGGAAGACCAGTTAATACACTATTATTCAAATTTACACACCAACCACTAATGCCAAAGATAAAAATACTGCAGATTTTTACCGACTTCTGCAGTCTGAAACTGATCAAATATGCAATCAAGATGCACTGATAATTCCTGGTGATTGGAATGCAAAAGCTGGAAACAAAGACGAAGGGTCAGTAGCTGGAAAATAAGGCCTTGATATTAGAAATGACATAGGAGACTGCAAGATACAATTTTGCAAGATCAACAACTTATTCATTGGAAATGCCTTTTAGAACCACATAAATGGCAATTAAACAAACAGACCTAGCCTGATGGGATGCAGAGCAATCAAATTGACTGCATCTCTGAAAAGAGACTGAGAAGAAGCTCAACATCATCAGTCAGAACAAGGCCAGGGGCTGACTGCAGAACAGACCATCAATTGCTCATATTCAAGTTCAAATTGAAGCTGAAGGACATTAAAACAAGTTCACAAGAGCCAAAGTATGACCTTGAGTGTAGCCCACCTGAATTTAGAGACCATCTCAAGAACAGATTTGATGCATTGAACACTAATGACGGAAGACTAGATGGCACTGAACCATGACAACATCTAGAATGTGTTAATAATTCTTACAACTGAACAAAAAAAAGACAAACACCCAATAAAAATGCAAGCAGAGGACTTGAATAGGTATTTCTCTAAAGAAGAAATAAAAATGGCCTATAAATACTTTAAAAGGTATTCAATATCATTAGTCAATAGAAGAATGGAAATCAACACCACAAGGAGACACCACTTCACACCCACAAGGATGACTATAATTCAAAAGACAGGCAATAACAAGTTTTGACAAGGATGAGGAGAAATTGATAACCCTCATACATTGCTCTATTCTGTAGAGTTGTGATGAATCTGAGTCGACTGGATGGCAACATGTTTGGTTTTGGTTTTTTAATCATGAGTAAATAATAAATTGCATACATGACGTAGGCATATGTTGTATTTAAAATTTCCTCCTATGTCTTTTATCAGAGAAAACAAATGAACAAATATAAAAATAAAATAAATGTAGCTTAAAACCAAAGTAAACACATTGTCATTGAGTCAATTCCAACTGATGTAGGACAAGGTAGAACCGCCCCATAGGTTTTTTAAGTCTGTAAATCTTTACAGAAGCAGACTGCCACATCTTTCTCCTGTTGAGCTGCTAGTTGTTTCAAACTGACAATTGCCAGCAGATTTAAGTGAGATATCCAGTAATTTGTTACCTGACATCCTCTTTACTCTGACTCCCAGATAGTTTGCCATCTGCAGACAGCAACCCTCCCCAGCTCTGGGTCACCTCTGTACTTTACTATGAGGAATTTAAGGATGTTTAGAGTACAAGCACTTTGCACTTGGTTACCAAATGAAAGTTTGGTAGTTCAAATGCACCCAGCTGTGCCATGGAAGAAATGCGTGAGAATATGTGTCCATAAAGATTATAGCCGATAAACTCTATGGACCTCAGTTCTATTCTATAACACTGAGGGTGGCCATGAATCAGAATCAAATCGAGGGCAACAGGTTTGGAGTACAAAACTGTCAATTCATGATCAAGCCAAACCTGGGGCTACTCTTGTAACCCCAGAAATTGTGATTTAAGAGTTACCTTTTATAAAATCTCAGTCATTTTTTTAAATCAGTCTGTTTATTTGACTTCTATTAAAGGAGCTGAGCTGCTGTATCCTCCCAAATCCCTGATTCTTTACATTGGCCACTTGACTGTTTTTCCTGTATTCTTTGCCTCACGATGCTGACCCATTAATAATAGCCCCCATCAGAGAAGATCCATTATCTATCCTACAGTCTTTGTAACTCCGACTGCAGATGTGGGGCTGTGATCCATGACCTTATTTTAACGTAAATAACATGCACCTTCCACACTGGTTTGCTACATGCTGCCTCCTCCCCTCACCCAGGTATTTTCCTAAGCACACAATGATAATTTTTTTATGGCAATATGTTTAAGAAAATTGGCATGGGGCATTTCTGAAAAGGCCTCAGGGGGAGGGAGTGGTCGGCAAGCAATTCTAGAAGGTCACATGATTTGCATCAAAATACTGTACATGTGACCAACCCCCCTGAAAACTGACTCTGACACAGTCTTTTAATTCCTATTGTTTTCTGTTCTGCCACGCTGTTTAACATCACCTGTCTTTGGAATGTCCTGTGACTGCTGTTTGTGGAGAATTCAAACAATCACCTGCCCTGTGTCAGT
>NW_004444502.1:41866-42845 GCF_000243295.1 Trichechus manatus latirostris | reverse complement strand
TGTCTGAAAGTAGGATAGGTTGAAAGATGAAAAAAAGCAAAAAAATTCTCTCTTTGAATGCATTACAGTAAAAAATGAGTAACCATTTGACAGGTAGCTTTAGGAAATTCCTATATTATTTTAAGGAGCCTAAGACTTCATGAAGATTAAAAGGTTCTAAGACAGATGATATTCAGATACTTACCTTTTCTCTGGGTGGAATGCTTAGCCAGGGTGCTCTGTATGCTTTAGACCAAGTGCCCACTAAAGGAAATAGCTCTTAGTAATGTTGGTGGTAGCAGTTCAAAATAGAGACTCCCTGGTTTTCTTGTACTGAGGGTTCAGAATGCGTATCTCAGTTTCTGAGTTGCTCATGTAAAATATTAGGAATCAAAAGTCATGATTCCCTAGTGTAGCTCCCTCATAGGGCTACCAGAGACACTGGGCAAAGTGGCAAGTTTTTATCCTGGGTTTGGATATACAAGCGGTCTCATCAAAAACTTACAGATAGCAGGTCCCTCAAGATTTCTGTTCACCAGGGATGAGCTATTGGGAAAAAGGAGCAATTAAAATTTTTCTTTTCTCGTCCTTCTTATGATGCTCTCATTAGCTCCCTTGTGTATAATATTCTCTTTTGGTGTTGAAATAGTAGACAATCACTATGTTATTGACTAGAAATTAAGGTCTGGCAGACATTGTTCTAGGAGGTCCTCGGGACAACAGCTTCCAACATGAATATAATTTCTGAAATATTTGAAACCATGTTTTATTCTTTTTCTATTTATTTAAGGTTTAGAGAAATAGTTCATTATATTTGTTAGTGTTGCTCTTAGTAATTTTGAAAACTATTTTTATTGAACACTTACTATGTGCCACACACAATTCTAAACTTGTCGCATTTATTAACATATTTAATTCTCACACAGCCCAATGTAGAAGATAGTATTAGGTTGAATCATGTTGCAATTTCGTATGATTTAACTTAATATATTATGACCAT
>NW_004444502.1:15240-16670 GCF_000243295.1 Trichechus manatus latirostris | reverse complement strand
CACATGAATCTCTCCTTGTTCTCCATTCTCTGTCAGTTTTCTCGCTCCATTTGGTGCTTGGCTGAGTTCTTTATCTCTTCGTTTGATGTTTTAGGGTTTCAGGATTGCTGTTTTCTCTGTTTGGCTTAGTTTTTCAGATCTTTGCTGTGGAGGGATAGCATGGCGCTTCTGCCTAGAGCATCATTTTGCTGAAAGTCCAAGTCAGCACAATTTGACTTAGGTAAGGTCATGGAAGCTTTGTAGACACATCCAAACTCCCTGGTGGATGGATTTACTGGGTTGAGGGCTCGGGACCATGATCTTAGGGGACATCTAGCTCATTGGCAAAATATAGATTATAAAGAAATCACGCTACATCCTACTTGGTGAGTAGTGTCTAGGGTCTTGAAAGCTCTTGAGCAGCCATCTAAGATATTCGGCTTGTCCCACCCAGTTTGTTGCAAGGAAGAATGAAGAAAACCAAAGACACAAAAGAAAGATTAGTCCAAAGGATTAATGGACCACAACTACTACAACAACCACCAGACTGAGTCCAGCACAACTCAATGGTGCCCGGCTACCACCACCAACTGCTCTGACAGGAATCACAGAGGGTCATGGACAGAGCTGGAGAAAAATGTAAAATAAAATTCTAACTCACAAAAAAGGCCAGACTTACTGGTCTGAGAGAGACAGGAGAAACCCTGAGAGTATGGCCCCCGGGCACCCTTTTAACTCAGTACTGAAGTCATTCCTGAGGTTCACCCTTCAGCCAAAAATTAGACAGGTCCATAAAACAAAAGGAGACTAAATGGGCACACCAGCCCAGCGGCAAAGACGAGAAGGCAGGAGGGGACAGGAAAACTGGTAATGGGGAACCAAGGGTCAAAAAGGAAAGAGTGTTGACACATGGGATTGTCAATCAGTGTCACAAAACAATATGTGTATTAATTGCTTCATGAGAAACTGATTTAGTCTGTAAACTTTCACCTAAAACACACACACACAAACATTGATGCTGATAATACCAAAAAAAAAGAGAAAGAAAAAAGAGTAAGCTTTTTGTCCTTGGTTTCTGAGAAATAACTTCTAAAATCTTGGAATCTCCCAGTGACTGCAGTATTTGTTATTTATGGAAGGACTCCAGACCACAACTACCTGGCAATTATGCTAATGAGGTGATTGTTGTGTTGGGGCTGGCCAAGCCAGAAAGACCCATCAGATGATGTCAGCCTGACCTCAGGGGAGAGGGTTGGAGGTTGAGTTCTACTATGTGGGTAATGATTCAGTCAATCATGCCTATGTAATGAGACCCCAGTATAAAAACTCTGGACATGAAATCTACACGAGCCATTTGGTGGGTGAGAGGCATCAACACACAGGAGAGAGTAGTGCATCCTTTGTGACATGGAAGTTTGTTTTGGGAACCCTCCTCCCAGATTTTGTCCTGT
>NW_004444502.1:5236-13122 GCF_000243295.1 Trichechus manatus latirostris | reverse complement strand
GAAAGCCAAGAAAGAAGTTTCTTCTAGTTTCCAAAGAGGGAAATATCCTCACCTCTCTCATTACAACCTGTGATTTTATGTGTTGAGGTAAAGGGTGATATCACATTGGTGTATTAATGTTTCCTATTTGATGACAAAGCAAGCACAGTTTTATGCATGCCAGTCCAGTCAGATGATTTTAAAAATACACTTTAACCAGGCATAAATGCTCATGTTTGGTCAAAAAAGACCTAGTAACCCTGTGATCTGCCTCTGGACATAGCTTTATAGAAATGAGAAGTCAAGAGCATGATGTTATTTGGAGATGTCCATGCTTGTCTCCTTACTGCAACAGTTTAGGAGTCTTAGAATCTCAGAAGCATTAAAATGAACACAGCAGGAGCTCTCATCTAGAAGTGGTTTTAAAAGCAAAGTGAGCTATCTGATCTTTAAGAGTCTGAGGAAACTTCAAGAGTCAGAGATGGGGAAATACATTCAGGTGTTGCTATACCACCTGCAAGAGAAGATGTGGGAGCTCAGCAACTGGTAGGAGCTAGGGGAGCTGATGCCGTGAATAGCTGCTGAGAGTTATCAATAGGAAGGCAACTTTTTTGTTGTTGTTGTTACTGTTGTTTATTGCCTTTCAGGAGGACTAATAAGAGTCTTCTGTTTGCTATTCTAAAAAGCACCAGTGGTAGCTTATTTGGGAAAGGGGAAGAGGGAGGCATTTATTGCTTGGAAGTCTTCCCAAATGATCATCTGAGTTACACTTTCGATTTTAAACTTCCTCTTTTACTAGGTGTCTTAGACATCTAGTGCTGCTACAACAAAAATACCACAAGTGAATGGCTTTAACAAGAGAAATTTATTCTCTCACAGTCTAGCAGGCTAGAAGTCCAAATTCAGGGTGCGAGCTCCAGGGGAAGGCTTTTTCTCTCTGTCAGCTCTGGAGGAAGGTCTTTGTCATCAATCTTCCCCAATTTTAAGAGCTTCTCAGCACAGGTACTGTGGGTCCAAAGGACACTCTCCTCTCCTTGTTCTTCATGCTTGGTGGTAATGAAGTCCCCCGTCTCTCTGCTAGCTTCTCTCTTTTATATCTCAAAAAAGATTGACTCAAGACACAACCTAAGCTTGTAGATTGAGTCCTGCCTCATTAATGTAACTAGTTCTAGTCCAGCTTCATTAACATCATAGAGGTAGGATTTACAGCACACAGGAAAATCACATCAGATGAAAAAATGGTGAACAATCACATAATACTGGAAACCATGGCTTTGCCAAGTTTACACACATTTTGGGGGGACACAGTTCAATCCACAACCCTAGGGAAGGAGGGAGATCCACACATTTTTAGGTGAAGCCCCAGGCAATTATAGAGTGTCTACAAAATGATTCTGCCTCCCAATTTTTTTTTCCTGAAGAAATATTGAGTCTTTGGGTAGGAGGGGTTCATGTAATTGGTCAGAAAATAATTTTTCCAATTTTAACTTTTGCATGTGAATAAGTGATCCATATGATTTCAATGCATAGTCAAAGAATGTCACTTCTACATCAGTGATTCCATAATATGAGTGAAAAGGAAAATCTGTTAGCAATAGGGGAAAATGAATATAGGATTCTCAGGAGGTTGTAGCACAATACTAAAACTGTGAAGACAAGAATGATGCATAAAGAAATAAGTAAAAATACACATAATGAATTCAGCCACGTTTATTATATTAGTCTCTTCCACCGTAATGTTATAATCTTGTGGGCAGGAATTACGTGTTATTATCTAACATCAGCGAAAAAGAGGAAGATACTCAACGAAGTGAATAGACACAGTGGCTGCAAGAATGTGCTCAGGCATAACAATGATTGTGAGGATGATGCAGGACCAGGCAGTGTTTAATTCTCTCGTACATAGGGTCTCTATGAGTTGGAACCAACTCGACAGCCCCTAACAACAATCACATCCATCATCTGCCACCATATTCCTTAATTCAGTTCTCTGCACTTAGTAACTAGTAGGTACTGAATTTTGTAGATTTCAAATGGTTAAAAATTATTTATTTTAGAGATCACTTTTTCCAGAAGAGTTGGTACACTTATTAGTAAACAAGGGTCAATACACAAATGTATTAGGATCAAAGGATACAGACCAAATGGATCATTCTATGAATTATGATAGATAAGTTTTATCTAACAAAGTTATAAATGCCATTTATATAATTTATAGTCTCCCCACATGAAAGCCTTTGAAGATTTTTTAAAAAATGATTAGAGGTAATATGGGTTACTACGGGTGACCTCTGGAAAGGCCTAGAATTGATGCTACCCTCCATGTGACTGCCCTCCATGTGACACAATGAATCCAGTCTTATCCTTGGAACTTTTCTCCAAATAATCAAGTGTTGGTAATAATCTCACTACTGTTGTATATATATTGCCATCTGTGGACTCCTTCCTTACTTAATCTTCTCCAAGAATTATAAATCTTTGCTAAAGCAAAATAGTCTTTTCTGAATTAATTTATTTAGGACAACTTTGACATCCTTATTCCTCAGGCTGTAGATCAGGGGATTCAGCATTGGCACAATAATGGTGTAAAACACAGAAGACACTTTCCTTTGCTCAATCAGGCTGACATTTGATGGCTGTAGGTACATGAATGCTGCAGAACCACAGAAGATTGTAAAAGCCAAGATATGGGAACTGCATGTGCTGAAGGCTTTGGACCTGCCCTCAATGGAGTGGATTCGCAGGATGCTGGCAATGATGGAGACATAAGAGCCGAAGATGGCCAAGGTTGGTGCAAGAATATTAAATACACTGAGGCACAGAAGTACCAGTTCATTGATATAAGTGCTGGAACAGGAGAGCTCCAATAGCGGAAAAAGATCACAGAAGTAATGGTTGATTATTTTATCCTTACAGAAAACCACTCTTAGCATGCAACTTGTATGAGCTGTGGCACTAATAAAGCCCATCATATATACCTCAACTACCAACCAGGAGCAGACCTGATAAGACATGGTAACATTGTAAAGTAATGGTTTACAGATGGCAACATAGCGATCATAAGCCATCACAGCCAATATATGACCTTCTGATATAATAAAAAAAATGAAGAAATAGAGTTGAGTCATGCATTCAGGGTAGGAGATGATGTTCTTCTCTGTCACAAAGTTCACCAACATTTTGGGGATAATGACAGTGGAATAGCAGAGATCAATGAATGACAAACTGCTGAGGAAATAGTACATGGGGGTGTGCAGGTGAGAACTGAGCGCAATCAGTGTGATCATGCCCAGGTTCCCTATCACCGTGACCACATAGACTCCTAGGAAGAAAAGAAAGAGGGGCAGCTGGAGTTCTGGCTTTTCTGTCAGCCCAGCAAGGATGAATTCAGTCACTATGGAGTGATTTCCTGTTGCCATTTTCCTCTGGGAATTTTATGGAGGAAGACAAGAAATTTGAGGTAGGTGTTTATTTATGCAATGTGAAACAGATGGAAGTCTTATCATTCAGGTATCTCCAATTCTCTCGCCCTGTCACTGTTCTATGTTGAAAGTTAAAGACTCTGGGATGTCAGTATTACGGGTCATACAAATAAACATCAGATAGAATTGTATACTTTTGTTTGTTTTTGTGCTCTAAGAGTGGGTCTTAGTACTGACCAGACTTTGAACATCCGAAGAACTGTTCTGATAACTTAAAACATTTAGTGTTCTGAGGCTTAGTGGTGCAATGGTTAAGTACTCAGCTACTAACTATAAGGTTGTCAGTTCAAACTCATCCAGGGACTCTGTGGAAGAAAGAGCTGGCAATCTGCTTCTGTAAAGATTACAACCTAGAAAACCCTATGCAGTATTTCTACTCTGTCATGTGGCATCAGTATGAGTTGAAAATCGACTCAATGGCACCTAGCAACAACGATAACAACAAAGGACTTTCCATGCCTTATTTGCAATCCTCTCAACTCTTCTGTAGATCAAGTACTACCAGGTACAAAGTACTGGTTGCCATTGGCTTGATTCTGACTCATCGTGACCCCTGTGTGTCAGAGTAGAACTGTGCTCCCCAGTGTTTTTAATGGCTGATTTTTGAAAGTAGATCAACAGGACATTTTTCTAAGGCACATTAACTATCTACGCATTCCACAACAATTATTAGTATACCTATTTTACATATTAGGTAACTAAGTCTCATAGTGGTTAAATATTTGCCCATAGTTATGCATAGTATAACAAGTGATCAGTATATGACAGAAGGCTTGTCTGTCTATATGGGTCCTTCCCCATTTCATCTTATGTTTCTTCTTTTAGCTACTAATGTCTGCCATCCTGTCTTTATCTGTTTGTCTTATCAGAGAAACCATTCACTGCAATTAATGTGAGGGATGTATTAATGTAAACTACAAAAATAATGTATTGAGCACTGATGTAGGATGGTTTCCCTTTAGAGAGTACCTTGATTACTGGCACCAATTCAAAAATATAGAAATAGAGGCTCCAGAAAGTAACCGAGTGGCTAACATTAAGTATATCACTCAAATTAAGCCCCACATCCAGGAAGGAAGTGCACTTTCTAACGAAGAGAAAGCAGAAGTTCTTATGATTAAAAGTAAAACTCATTTATTCCCCAAACACCATACGCTACATATTCTTGTACAACCTGATGTGGTCCATAACCCTTGAAGCTTTTGTTCCAGAGGACCATGGCTGCAGAATGGAAATCTTGCATTGTATTTAGACCATGTTGTCTTTGCAAGTCTTGGGCATATTGTCTTGGTATATTTTGCACTCACCTTCAAATCAGATCTTTTATCACTCCTTTGATGGCATTAAAGACCAAAGCAGAAAGAGTGTGTGTATCTCTGTGAGTTTTGAAGGAAGTTGATGAGTTCCTGGCATGGGAAATTGTGATGACTATTCTATGTTCAAAAGAAAGAAATCCAAAAGATATCATCAAAGATTGATGGCGTATCAAAAACATGGAAAAGAGTGTTGAAATAAGAATAAAAGTGAGGGTGGTATTATATTTATTCAGTGTTTACCGTGTGATTAAGGAGCCCTGGTGGTACAGTGATTAAGCAATTGGCTGCTAACTGAAAGGTCAGCAGTTTGAACCCACCAGTTGTTCTGTGGGAGAAAGATTGGCAATCTACTTCAGTAAAGATTTACAGCGTTGGAAACCTATGGCTCAGTTCTACTTTATCCTGTAGGTTCACTAAGAGTTGGAATGGACTGGACAGCAGTGGTTTTCTTTTCTTTTTTCTTGCTGTGTGATTAGAACTGTTCATGTATTTCATAAATATTATTTGATATATTTTTCCCGCCAACCTTATGTGGTATGAACTTATTATTCTCATTTTATAGATGAAAAAAATGAAACTTGAGAGACTTAAGTGAGTTGTTCATGGTGTGTCTGGATTTTCAATATAGATGTGGATGATGGTTTCCTAATAGTACAGATAAATTTAACATAGTTATGGGAAATAAAAGTCATAATAAAAGACTTGAACTAATACTGATAGTTTCTGGAAATACTATTCTGTTAAAAACAATGTGCAAAATACACACTAGATTCAAAGAACATAATAGCTGAAAAATTGTGATAATAATAATTAACAATTTTGTGTGATTCCATTTAAACCAGCATCTAGACTACAACCCACAGTGTTGCATCCTGCACTTGTCATTTGTCCATGCTCAGATTGCTCAATGAATGGTGGATGGATAAAACAACATAACAAGTTCATAACTTGAAATAATGAAAAAGTCATTACCTTTTGCAAATTGTCAATTTCATCTCAAATTCTCCTATTAGAAGAGCAAAGTGTCCTTCTGCCCCTAAAATATTTGCTGAAGGTATTTGCGCTTACACTGTGTAAGTGATACCTGAAAACAAGTAAATATAAAGCCAAAACCGCACCTTCTCTGGAGTTTTCTGCTTTTATGTTGCAAGTAAAATACTAATGATGAAGGTTATTCCAAAGTAATCTCAATCTCTGCTATTGGCAATTTTCACATGCTTCCTGCTTTGTGGATTATTGTTAAAATTAAAGTCCTCTAAATTTCTAAATAATTAGATTTTTTTTTGTTAATAGTAAATAGTTTCCTGTTATTTTTGAAGCTTCTCTTTAGGAGTAGAATTTACCCATGACTATGAAGGAATCCTTCTCGATTAAGGGCCTGACAGTCTCTATATTACATCAGAACACTGTAAAATTAAGATTTTAAAAGTGATTTGTCTAGAATTTAAGAAAAGTACCAGGAAGGAATGCTTACCTTTTCAGGTACACAAGTATTTGATTTGTTTTGAAAAATAAAATGAGATTTGCAACCATTAAAAATGTTGCTAGCTTATTAGATGTGCTTCTGAAAATACTAAAAAAAAAAATGTTAATTCTCCCGTAAAAGTGTCTCATGGATTGGTAAATGCTATAATTTTAATCTTTTATGGAGTTGTATCGTTCAGAGATTCTCTTTGATACAATGAAAGCATTGACATGATGAATGTATTATTATTTATACTTCTTAAGTTGTCCTTAGGTATGTGTTACCTTAAGCAGTATAATAAATCTAACACTAAATAATAAGATTTTTAAGGGACTTTCGGGCAACATGACACTATAGTCAGAAGCACCATACAATGTCTCCACAGCAAAGATGAGAAAAACTAAGTCAGACAGAGTCACATGTCAATCCTGAAACCCTAAGCATCAAATGAAGAGATAAAGAACTCAGCCAAGCACCAAATGGAATAAGAAACTGACTGAGAACAGAGCACGAGGAGAGATACATGCAGAGGTCCCTTATCAGCTACCGCAGCACAGATCCGTCATCTTGGACTCCTATCAGAGAGCGACCAGGGGGTATGAGAAAGCAGTTTCACAGAGCTTCCAGCAGGAGACAGAACAACTGGTAATTAGCGATAAAGGCTTTCCCACCCACCACCCTTCTTCACCCTCACTTAGCCTCCTCTGCTTCCTGCATCCACAGTCTCTTGGCTGGGAAGCACCAGCTTCACCCCAGTGTCACTTGGATTCTACCTGCCCACACTGGCCAGCACCCTGAATGTCTTTTGTTGGCTGCTGGTGTTGCTTTTTTCCACTTCTTTAGATTTCTTCCTTACTACTCACCACCTCCCTCTCCTTTCTGTCAAATACTTGGCTCCGTGTGCCATGTTTGTTTCTTCCTGAAAGGCAGCAAAACAGTGCTCGACTATGAAACTGCTTCCTGGCCCATGCCACAACGCTATTGGGATGCCTAGGGCTTTTGTGTTTGTTTGTTTGCTCTGATTTGCTTGTTTTCTTGGCTTAGGAGCTTTTTCTAGCCAGGCAGTACCACGAGGCTTGAAAGTTACTCCCTTACTCTGTGCAGACCCACAGGGACATTCCTGGGGACATTTCTGTTTTCTTGTTTTGTTTTTGTTGTTTCTTTGCTTTGTTTTCTTCTCTCTTATTCCCTTTTTGTCTTTCTTCATTTCCACTTTCTCGATTTATTCATTTATTTCTTTTACCCTTTTTTTTCATTTTTGTTTTTCCCCGTTTCTCAGTCACTCACGTCTCCACTCCAATAGCAAGCTCCCTTAGCACTCTTTTGTTTGTGTGTATGTTTTTGGCTCCTGTTCCTCTCTACTCTCTCTCATCTTTCCCATACCTGTCTTACCTCCACACATCACAATCTACCCACTCCTTCCTGCCTACCTGCACCGTGCACTGAACATCACACTCCCAAGCAGCACAGGTATGGCCTACTGGAACCTGCCCTGCACTGATTCCTGGTCCGCACTGTCAGCCCTGTTACGTGCCACAAACAATCCATCCCAGCAACTCCTCTTCAGCTGAACCTGCCCTGCTGTACCATACCTGAGTGGCTGACCCTGCCCATTGGAGAAGGAGGTGAAAAGTATAGTGCCCA
>NW_004444502.1:2197-5010 GCF_000243295.1 Trichechus manatus latirostris | reverse complement strand
CCATGATTTGAAGCAAAAAGCAGACAAAAATGAGGAAAAGATAGACAAATTCATGGAAAATACAGACAAAAAAATGAAAGAATTCAAGAAAATAATACAGGAACAAAATGCTAAAATAAATTCACAACTAGAAATCATACAAAAACAACAATTAGAAATCCAAAAGATAGAGGTGGGGCCAAGATGGTTGTTTGGTCAGACAGCTTCCTATATCCTTCTTACAAAAAAGACCTGGAAAAACAGGTGATTTGATTGCATATGAATATCTAGGAGCCCTGAACAAGGCAAAGTTGAGGAATTGGACTGAGTGGCAGGGGGCAGATGGAGACGGTTCGGAAGAAGTGAGCAGTGCCAGCGCGGCAGGAGTGGGACTGCAGTTCTTCAGCTGCTCCGGGTCCACAGTGGAGCAGACAAACAGTTGTGCATGTGCTCAGGAAGCTGTTACCACATCGAGAGAGACTCAGCAGCAGAGATTCTACTTGGACCCTCTGAACCACTGAAAAGCAGCTCCCAAGTGGCTAAAATAAGTACATGCATGCAGCTTTTAATCGGGATTTAAAAAAATTAAATAAAAAGCCCATTTGGGAAAAACCTCTCTCCCTTCTACCTCCTCCCTCTCTGCTCTGCACCAGGAGTCTGCAGGGCCAGAAGCAGATCCCAAAAGGTACCCTGACCCATTGTCCTGGCCTTGGAGAGGGAAAAAATAAGCTACTGGCTCCCCTAAGCAATGAACTCAGGGTCAGCACAGCTCCTTTGCTAGGCACAGGCATAGGGGGTCCACAGACTTTGAGTGCCTTACACCCCTATATAGACTTGTGGGGACCCATCTCAACAACATTAGCCCTCACTGCCACAATACCACAGGGTAAACATCTGAAGTTTAACTTCAACTCTTTCAGCTGTGAAGTGGAAGATTTGTGACCCTTGAAACAGCCCTGCCCCTTAAGTAGGCACCTTTACAGATCCACAACAGGGGTTTGAGGACTGGTGGCATCACCTAAGCTACCTAGTCACCTGTTACAGGAGTCCAATAAAAAGTGGTGCCCTCGAGTCTTTACAGTCAACAGAGTGGGGTGCTCATAATCTGGCTGCAAACCTCACCTACCTACTCATCTTAGGGAATAAGGACATGCTTTCCTTTCAGACTCTCAGGGGCAGCCGTCAGCCCCCTGCCTGGCTCAGTGCATGATCCCCTACCACAGTCAGATTCCAGTGCCTGCACCAATCATTCATGCCTCTCTAAGACTGTAGGTGAGAGCCTGCACCACACACTTGGTGACCAACTGTCTAGACACCTGAGCTGAACCCACATAGGAAAATTTAACGAACTCCTGTGTGCACATACTTAGTTACAGAACCAACTACCTGGTAACAGGACGTTAGAACTTCAAAGGTGCCAATAATCAAACTAGCACACACAAGCAGCCTATTGGGGTATATCAAAACAAAACAAGAAGCTAGGACTCCCTAAACAAATATAAAATAAAATTACAATAACTTACTGATGGCTAGGAGACAATGATCAATATCAAACCACATAAAGTGGCAGTCCACGATGGCTTCAGCAAGCTCCGAAAATAAAGAATCAATAAAATCTCTGGAGGAAGAGAATTTCTCGGAATTATCAGAGGCAGAATACAAAAGATTAATATACAGAACTCTTCTAGAAATTTGAAAGGCAATTCTCCAAAATGCAGAAAAAGCCAAGGAACATACAGACAAAGTCGTATCGGAACTTAAAAAAGTTATTAAAGAACATAAAGATAAATTTAATAGGCTGCAAAAATCCATAGAGAGACAGAAATCAGAAATCAAGTAGATTAACAATAAAATTTCAGAATTAGACTCAATACAAAGTCACAGGAACAGAATTTAGGCAGTAGAAGATAAACTTAGTGACATTAAAGATAAAGCACTTGACACCAACTTATATGAGAAAAAATCAGACAAAAGAATTAAAAAAAATGAAGAAACTCTAAGAGTTATGTGGGACTGTATCAAGATAAATAACCTACGAGTGATTGGAGTAGCAGAACGGGGGGCGGCGGGGAGGGGCAGATACCAGAAAATACAGAGAGAATTGTTGAGGATTTGTTGACAGAAAACTTCCCTGATATCATGAAAGATGAGAAGATATCTATCCAAGATGATTACCAAACTCCACATAAGGTAGATCCCAAAAGAAAGTCACCAACACATATTATAATCAAACTTAACAAAACCAAATATAAAGAGAGAATTTTAAGAGTGGCTAGGGATAAAAGAAAAGCCATCTACAAAGGGGAGTCAATTAGAATAAGCTTGGACTACTCAGCAGAAACCATGCAGGCAAGAAGGCAGTGGGATCACATATATAAAGCCTTGAAGGAAAACAACTGCCAGCCAAGAATTATATATCTAGGAAAACTGTCTCTTAAATATGATGGTGAAATTAGGTCATTTCCAGATAAACAGAGGTTCAGAGAATTTGCAAAAACCAAACCAAAACTACAAGAAATACTAAAGGGAGCCCTAAGGTTAGATAATCAATAACACCAGATAACAAGGCAACACTAGAACACAGGACAGACCAATCACATATTGACTCAAATAGGGAAGTCGAAAATACATCAAAGCTAAAACATTGAAAATAGAGAAACAGATATATCAATATGTAAAAAATGACAACATTAAAACAAAAAAGAAGGACTTAAAAAATGCAGACATTGATTTTTAATATGGAGGGGAAGTCAAGGTGATATAAAGTAATAAAAGACTGGTATAAACTTAGAAAAATAGGGATAAATATTAAGGTAACCACAAAGGAATCTAAC
>NW_004444502.1:0-1202 GCF_000243295.1 Trichechus manatus latirostris | reverse complement strand
TTATAGAAGAAATTAAGGATAGAATAAAGAAATTCATAGAATCAAAAGAGAATGAAAACACATCCTACCAGAACCTTTGGGAGACAGCAAAAGCAGTGTCCAGAAGTCAGTTTATAGCAATAAATGCACACATCCAAAAAGAAGAAAGGGCCATAATCAAAGCAGTAACCCTACAACTGGAACAAGTAGAAAAACAGCAGCAAAAGAAGCCCACAGGCTCCAGAAGGAAGGAAATAATAAGAATTAGAGCAGAATTAAATGAAATAGACAATAGAAAAACAAAAGCATTAACAAGTCCAAAAGCTGGTTCTTTGAAAAGATCAACAAAATTGATAAACCATTGGCCAAACTAACAAAAGATAAACAGGAGAGGAAGCAGATAACCCGTAAAAGAAATGAGATGGGTGATATCACAACAGACCCCACTGGAATTAAAAGAATCATAACAGATTACTATGAAAAATTGTACTCTGACAAATTTGAAAACCTACAGGAAATGGACAAATTTCTAGAAACTCACTACCTACTTAAATTATCACAAAAAGAGGAAGAACAACTAAATAAACCCATAACAAAAGAAGAGATTGAAAATGTTATTAAAAAACTCCCAACAAAATAAGCCCTGGCCCGAATGGCTTCACAGGAGAATTCTACCAAATTTTCAGAGAAGAGATAACACCACTTCTACTAAAGGTATTTCAGAGCGTAGAAAAGGATGGAATACTCCCAAACTCATTCTATGAAGCCAGCATAACCCTGAAATAAAATCCAGATAAGACACCACGAAAAAAAATTACAGACGAATATCCCTCATGAACGTCAACACAAAAATCCTCAACAAAATTCTAGCTAATATAATTCAGCAACACATCAAAAAAAAAAAAAATTATCATGACCAAGTGGGATTTATACCAAGTATGCAGTGATGGTTCAACATTAGAAAAACAATCGACGTAATCCATCACGTAAATAAAACAAAAGACAAGAACCTCATAATCTTATCAATTGATTCAGAAAAGTTATTCCACAAAGTCCAACACCCATTCGTGATAAAAACTCTCAATAAAGTAGGCACAGAGGGGAAATTTCTCAATATAATTAAGGGCATTTATACAAAACCAACAGCCAGCATCATCCTAAATGGAGAGACTTTGAAAGCATTCCCCTTGAGAACAGGAACCAGACAAGGATGCCCTCTAAGA
>NW_004444501.1:56073-57681 GCF_000243295.1 Trichechus manatus latirostris | reverse complement strand
AAGAAACAAAAGTAGCACAGAGATTTTTGTATCAATTATAGCTTAAAAGGATGAATAGATTCAAACCAGTTGATTAAAAGATTAGATAGAAATCTTAGGGGGCAGTTAGTTTATGTTAACGAGGGATGAATAACTCACAAAAAGAGGGTAAGAAAGGTTACACAACTCGAAGAATGTAATCAACATGTCTAAACTGTACATGTAGAAGCTATTGAATTGGTATACATTTTGCTGTGTATATTCTCAACAGCAACAAAATAAATCAGAAAAAAAGTGTCTATGTGAATTGAAGATATTATAATGGGATACAAGATAACATCAAGAAAATTAGAAAATTAACTAAAAAACGATTATACTATTTAGTATACTATTTAGCTAATAATTGCTATAAACAAAGTCAGTTTGCTCTGCTATTTGACAAATTGAGTAACCTAAATGTAGGAAGATACTGGCAAAAGAGAAATTTACTTAAATAAATTAATTAAAATTAATTTAAAACAATATATTTAAATTTAAAAATAAGTATTTAATACATGATAATGCACTTTAAATTAAAAGGTTTAAGAGATAATATAGTCAAAACTGTTCTATATATTTTCAAAAACAGCATAAGTTAAAAAAAAAAAATCTCAAAATGTTTACGCTTGTAGTCCTGATGGCAGCATATATTTTTCTGTATGTGTCATGACCAGTAACCAATTTGAAAATTATTTTCAAAGCAATTAATTGTTTCTTTTAAAATTTACAATTGTATATGTGATAAATCTGTTGTATTGTCCATTTGAAACATGACACTTTGCCGGATTAATATCCAGCCAAGTTTTTTCTGGAAAATGTGCTTTTAGCAGACATGGCGAGATCAGAAAACAGAAAAATTGGAAGCATCTAACAGCCGATCTTTTGTGTGAACAGAGGACAACTGTTCCTGGCAAAGGGTTGAGAATGTGTTTCCCTGCTGTGATGTAACTTCACTTTCTTTCATTTATTCATCAACACGGTATATACGTATCTATAGATGTGTTTGTATATTTAAGTAGAAGAGTAAGGAAGAAAGTAAATAGGGAGAGAGAAGAAGGAAGGAGGAAGGGAGACAAGGAAGAAGGGTAAATAGTAAGAAAACACAATGATTTTTAAATGAAGATAGCTTAAACGGGAAATTTGCGTTTGTTTCATGATCTCCATTTGAGGAGATATGCTACCTATCTTTTGATTAATACACAGCAGCTTCAATAATACTTTGCAAAAGAATGCTCTACTCTATTAGCTCTACCTGCTCTCATGTGAAGGATGATTAGTTACACGGGGGTGTCAAAGACCTTATGTGTTAGAACTTTTATTTAGAAACTAATGCAAACATACACACACACTGAAGAGATAAATATTAAAAATATGCTCTGTATTAACATTACTAAGAATAAGTATTTTCAGTGAAAGAAAAAGAGATAAAAACAAAATAAAAAATTCCATTAAAAATGTAAAATTCTAAATTTAAATGGAAATACTATGAGCTTATTTCCTCTTAAAACTAAAATCTCCTGCCTGGTGGCGCAGTGATTAGGAGGTTGGCTGCTAACCATACGGTTAACAGTTCGAATCCACCAGCTACAC
>NW_004444501.1:53424-54798 GCF_000243295.1 Trichechus manatus latirostris | reverse complement strand
TATGCACTGTATGCAAGGCCTTAAGCATATGGAGACACACCATTGATGACAGGCAGCTCAATGCCATATTGCCACCCAGAACCTGACGTTGTGACTATCACAGACACTATTGTACAAGTTGAGGATACTTGGTATGCAGCAACTGATATTGCAAAAATTGCTTCTTCAGCCTGATGATCAGAATCAGTTTTCGTTTATTTGGAATGGTTTGTAATACAGCTTTAATATCCTGTATAAATTTCCAACTATCAGCCATCAGTAGATATACCTTGATCTGGAAAAAATCCTCCACCCGAAAGGAGCCTTTTACTATATTAATAACATCCTTTTGGTGTTCCAGACAGGGACATTGTCCAACAATGGTTGGGTGCATTTTGACCCATATACAAGGACACAACTTAGATTTAACACAGACAAGGTACAAGGACGTAGGACCCAAGTAAATTCCTAGGTATAATCTTTTGGCCCTAACTTCCCTGACATAAGAAGAAGGACCAGTGGTTGACAGGCCTGTTAAACTACTAGCATTCTTAGACACCCTACATGGGGTTTTTACTGGTATCTGTCTACTGGGTTACCAAAAAGACCACTACCTTTGAGCGCAACTCCAATAATAGGGTACCCTGAAGGACTTCCATTGGGTTACTCAGACTGTCCTTTCCTCAGGTCCCATCAATCCATATTTCCCATTTGACTTATAGGTCTCAGCAACCTCTCAGTTTGTTGATTAGAGTGTATCAAAGAAGGACACCACTGTGGGTCAACAGTACCCGTTGAACTTTTGGACCCATAAACTTTCTGGGTTGGTTGAAAGGTACGCACCCTTTTAGAGGCAATTGTTGACTTGTTATTAGGCCTTGGTGGATACTGAGTGCATGACTGATGGCTGTGAAGTAGTCTTTGGCCAGAAACTCAAATCATGCCTTGGATCTCAGAAAAGGCCTCAAATCACTGGATGGCGGTGTCTCAGGAATCTTCTCTAGTCAAAAGGAAAAGGTATATACCGGAATAGGCAAAACCTGGCCCAGCTAAGGTCTTGCAAGTCCTTGAAAATGTCTCAGGAGTGCCCTCTGACTACCAGGTATTTTACCTGGGAAGCCACTGCCTCCACTGGCTCAAAGGGGACCCTGCCATAGCAGACGTTTCTGGACCGTCCATGGGCCTAGTTCATTGATGGCTCATCCCAGTTAACTTCTATGCTGTGGGGTATGACTGTCATCCAACTTGAGTGAGATCTGTCTCTTACCAAGTGGTAAAGGATGCTTGCCATAATGGGAAAAGCTTCATGAAGTAGGGATATATGTCCTGGCCACCCTAGCAAACAAGTAGTGCTATATTTTCATTGACTTATGGGATATGCTTAATGGTCTGGCC
>NW_004444501.1:50038-52846 GCF_000243295.1 Trichechus manatus latirostris | reverse complement strand
TTTGTCCCAGAACAAGCAGATGTGTGACTGTCTCCTGGATCCACAAGAGGACAACCCATGAAAATTCAGACACCATCCTAGACTGGACCTACATGCGTGTGCTGCCACTGTCATCAGAAGACACAGAAACAGCATAACAAAACTGGCCAAGACTACAAACACTGCCCAGGGTCAGATTCCTTGAGCCAAAAGGCTAGTGCATTCTTGGCAGGTAAATTACATTGGACCTCTCATCCCATCAAGAGTGTTCTGCAGGATCCTGACTGAAGCTGACACTTTCTTTGCATTTGGCCTACTCGTCCCTATGCATTCCATTGACCCCAGCTACACTATCCAGAATTTACAAGACCACATTTGTTTTCTATTCAGGTTTCCTGAGTACGTTACATCTGATAACAGCCCCAAATTTGTGGCTCAAGCTGAACATCAATGGGCCAAATCACAGGACAAACAATAGACTCTCCATGCTCCATATCACTCCTGAGATTCAGGGTGACTGAGCATTTTAATAGACAATTAAAGGACAGACTTAAGGAACTGATGTGAGAGGACAGATAATCCCAGCCTATACTACACATCTCAGGAAAGTAGTCTGGGATCTCAATGTAACAGTACCCTGAATGGGCACTTCTCAATTGTGCTACATGCTTGATCAGGATTTCCATCCCCTTCCTTCAATTACACATGTCTCTTTTAGAATTATTGACACCTCAGTCTTTGTGGAGGACCATACAAGGGCCTTCCATCCCTTTTGAGTTCTTCTCAAAGACTCAAATTGATAAGAGACCAAGATGGCTATTAAACAGCAAGGGATGAAAGACAGTAACTTCCTCCTCCATTTACCCCTCTGGGTACAGAAAATGGGTTTCTCCTATCAGGGCCTCAAAAATAATGATAATCAATTTGAAGTCTCTAGTTAAATATTTCCTTTAAGATGGCCCTGCTTCATTGCCCTGGGTGCTCCATGGGATGGATATCAGTATATATAATATAAATATTTATTAAACCACAAGAGGGTCCAAGCCAGAAGATTTGGGTTTACTACACTGGGTGTTGGATTAAGGGTGATATCTTTGCCTATGGTATTGGTCAAATTTCCTATATCACAGCTGATGGGGTGGAGTTCACCAGAATAATAGAACATAGTACCTTTATACCTGAAAGCTCAGTGCTGTACTATACTATAATCACCTCCCCCCATCTCCATAGTTACTAATGGACATAACAGCTACTAACAGACGAAGTATGCACCTTAGGGGGAGATGGTTGCCCTCTTAAGAAACCCAGAACTCTGTTAAGCTATCTTAATGGGGTGAAGGGGAAGGAATATTCCTGATGCCTATAAATATTAGCCATCGGGAGATGGTCACACATTTTTGGCATGAGACAATGACTAAAGCCCTGCAAGGGGCCTTCCCATTTTCCTTCTATTATACCTTTTCCCATTTATTACACTCTTTCACCTACTTTATTTCTCTACATGCTGTTTGGCATGTTGACATTGTAGCTTTCTAGTATATTAACCCCAAAGAGAAAGACTCCTATATTCTTCTCCTATGGTGTGATGTATGGTGTGCACGGATGTAATACAACTCACACCCTGGGACAGGAGCCTAACCTTGGAGAACCTTGGCTTATGAGGATGTTTACTCTTGTACTCATCCCTGTCCTGTTTATTATATGACTAACAAACACTTGTTGATCACACCATTAGAACAATATCTGGCCTGTGCTCTGCTCCAAATGGTCTTCAAAAAGAACTTGTCAACACGGTACATTGCACCCAGATATGGGGAAGACAGAAGGAAAATCTATTTCTCTCTTCTTTCTCTCACAGGGCTCCCCATATGAATTATGCCTCACTTAATTCATTGATACTCCTTCCCAGGCAGTTTCTACCACTGTGAATTTGGTAGGTTGTCAGATATGTTACCTACCACCCAAACCTGTGGCTAAACATCTGATTTCTGGACCACTGAATACCACAAATATCCATTTCTCTAACTGTGGTACCTTGAATACCCCAACCTTATTAATCTAGACCCGTATATGTTGCCTTAACTGGACTCTGACACCACAGAAATAAAACACGTCCCTAAATATCAACTCACTCCTGTCAGAGATGAGGTCAACAGGAAGATCTTAAGGAGAGGGAATGGGACCCACCATAAGGGCTTGGCCATAAGAGTGGTGGCCATTTCTTCCCCTATATTAGTCCCTAGCCTATGTAGACTTTTCAATTCTTCTCGGGGACACTGCCCATTTTGAGAGACATTTAACTGATTAACCCTCATAGTAGACCATGATTCTTCTACTCCCAACATTGTGTGTGTCCCCTTGGGGTATCATTTCCTTTGTTAAAACAAGGTCTTCTTCTGTCTTCCTCCTACCGTTGCAACATGCACATATAGGGCATTGGTAAGACTTCCAAGTATTCAAAGACCACCCTCCAAATTGAGCATGTTGTACTATGTTTAGAAAGTCAGGGTTTCCAAAACAAGGCAGCTCTTGATTACTTGGGGGAATATCAGGTGGTGTTACCAACTCTCTGCTAATGTGCTTGCTTCAGTTACCGACTCTCACTGTCTGGGTTATACAGTTATAAAAGGTTGTGTGCAACCTGCCCTTGCCCTTCACTGAGGACGTTAATGTTACTACCTCAGCTTTGTAGGCACAGCAAACCAGCCTCAACTCTTTGGTCCAAGTAGTGTTGGATAAGGCCATAGCACTCAACCTCCTGCTTTTCAACCAAGGAGGAGTATATCCTATTGCAAACACCTCATGTTGCACCTAGATCAATAAAACTAG
>NW_004444501.1:48500-49360 GCF_000243295.1 Trichechus manatus latirostris | reverse complement strand
TATAAAGACAGGATACTTTTGTTCAGGGCTCCTTGGCAATGAGATGATTTCCCCCACCTGCACTGCATGTCTTCTATCCTCATCCTATGATGTTGTTATTTTCAGTTTGGTTAGTTGTCCTAATTAACCACCTGGACATCTGGCAGCTTCACATAGTAGCTCCCTGAATCCTCCACCTTCAAATCTACTGTTTACACAATCTTTCACATGTTAGTAAATGGCAACTGTATTTTTCCAATTGTTCAGGCCATTTAAACAATAATCATTGATTCCTTTCTTTCTCTTGAACCAATATTTTATGTCTAGTTCCAAGAAAGGTGGCCTAACTGCATGCAGAAATTATCAAACAATATCATTAATATCACATGCAAGTAAAATTTTGCTGAAGATCATTCAAAAGCTGCTGCAGCAGTATATTGAAAGGGAATTGCAAGAAATTCAAGCCAGATTCAGAAGAGGACGTGGAACCAGAGATATCATTGCTGATGTTAGATGGATCCTGGCTGAAAGCAGAGAGAGTCAGAAAAATATTTACCTGTGTTGTATTAACTATGCAAAGGCATTCGACTGTGTGGATCATAACAAATTATGGATAATATCGCGAAGAATGGAAATTCCAGAACATTTAATTCTGCTCATGAGAAACTTGTACATAGATCAAGAGGCAGTCGTTCGAACAGAAAAGGGGATACTGTGTGGTTTAAAGTCAGGAAAGGTGTGCTTCAGGGTTATGTCCTTTCACCATACTTACTCAATCTGTATGCTGAGCAAATAATCTGAGAAGCTGGACTATATGAAGAAGAACAGGGCATCAAATTGGAGGAAGATTCATTAACAACCTGTGTTATGCTGATGACACA
>NW_004444501.1:44746-47872 GCF_000243295.1 Trichechus manatus latirostris | reverse complement strand
ATGTTTTCAGGAGGGATCAGTCTCTGGAGAAGGACATCATACTTGGTAAAGTGGAGGGACACAGAAAAAGAGGAAGGCTCTCGATGAGATGGACTGACGCAGTGGTGGCAACAATGGGCTCAAGCATAACGATGTTCATGAGGATGGCGCAGGACCGGGCAGTGTTTCGTTCTGTTGTACATAGGATCACTATGAGTCGGAACCGTCTCAACGGCACCTAACAACAGCAACAATATTTTGTCCATCAAAAATCTTGTTTAATCTTTCACATATATTTTAAAATCAAAACAATTCTAAACAGCTATATGGTGGATGGTGTTTTGATATTCCTCCCAGATTCCCTTCATGGGTTCAGCACCTAATCCCATATTTTGTGGGTATTGGCGGCTAACTTTTCAAAGCTACTCCTTCTCTGTAGAATTGACCTCAGCTCACTAAGGGAAGCCGTATTACTGAGAAACTTAGATCTCCTCCACTTCCCAGATGGCTCACAGCCAATGCTTACCAATAGGGGTCACAACAACTCTGAAATGTGGTTTATGCCCCAGAGCTTTCCCTTATCAATCAAGCTAATAATAGACTTACCTGACTCATATTCTTGTTCATTTTCTCCATTCTCTATCATGTTTCACTTCCTACCTTACAATTTCGTTTTTCTTTTTTTTTTAATTCTGAAGATCATTCCTTCAGTAAATTAGGTGCACCAACCCCCTGCATGTTATCCAGATTATTGAAATATTTTCCTTACTTGTCTCCTTCTTCTAATCCTTTCCTTCCAGAGCCTATTGTCAACACAGCATCCAGAACATTTGTTAAAAGACAGATCATTTTGCTCCTCTACTCAAAATTCTGCAATGGCTTCTTACATCACTCAGGATAAAAGCCTAAGTAATCATCCTGGCCTAAAATGCATGGTATTATGTGGGATCTACCTCCTGTTTACCTCTCTCACTTCATCTCATATTATATTCTCTGGCTCACTTCACTCCAGGCACTCTGGCCTCCTTGAGACTCCTTGAAACAATAGTCATACTCTCAAACTTAGGGGTTTTGCACTTCCTGCTCCCTCTGCCAGGAATGTACTTCCCTAAGATATTTACATGGCTTATTCAACACATTTCCTTCTGATATTAAGTCACATGTAAATATCTCCCTGTAATCTTCCATGACCACTTAATTAAAATTCCAAAGTCCATTTTACTCCATGACATTGCATATACTCTTATCTTTTTCCAAAGTGCTGATTACTTTTTAATTTGCTACGTATTTTATTTTTACAAGTTAGTTACTATTACTGTTCGCTCCCTAGAATGTAAGCTTCATGAGGGCAGTAGTTTTGTCTGTTTTGTTCACTAATCCATCATCGTTATTTAACGTGAAGTCAAGAAATATTTGTTAATGCAAGAGGCTAGGTTACAGAGCTTAGCATTAAAATCTTCTAATTGCAGCTACAAAGGTGTATGATCCTTCTGAATGTTTTTACAGAAATATTTTTCTACATGTTTAGATGTGTTTAAAGAAAAGAAAAGGCAGGTAGCAGCATATATAATTATGTTCAGTCTGTATCCCTCAATGACATTCAGGTGTGCTATTGGATCACCTCATGATACATGTTCTTGAAGCATACTTCTTTCACCCCTTCCATGTCCAAATTTAGATTTAGGTATTTAAGAAAAAAATTCAAACTACTTTTTACATTTTCCTGTAAAGCCAGAAAATACAAGTAAATGCAATTATTTGTATCTCACCATCATCAAACTTATAACTGAAAACTAAATTTTGTTAATGCCATCAAAGAACTTTAGCTAATATAAAACCTGCATGTATTACAGAACATTAAAGGGAAAAAAAACTAAATCTGCCATGCACAGTTTCTGTTTTTAATTTTTTCTGGACTATTTTGTTTAAAAACCTTGGGCTCTTTTCTCCCAAATAATTATTTGAAATGAGTCAAAGGTATCATTTTATAGTGATAAAACATACGGGAGATGCTTTTGCAGATCTTAAACATATTTTTATGAATTACTAATAAATCCTAGACATTGATTATTGCTTTGGTATTTCAAGAACATTTAATTAAATTTTTCTATAAATTGAAGACCTTTAAGGAATTTTAAATGTGTACATAATCACATATGTGTAAAGAGGCATTGTAAATTGTTTTTAAATTATTGTTAAACACTTTCTCAGATATAAATAAGGTGTTTGCTCTAATCACAAAAGACCAGTTATTTACACATAATAATCTAGTTATCTGTTGTTGATGGGTTGTTGCCACGTCAACTGCATTCAATAACAAGGTTTAGTCACCATATGGTTTCTAGAACCATCTGTGTACCCTGAGGACTAGCCTATTGATGCAAACGGGAAGTTGTTTGGTGAAAGGTTAAAATGACAGAAATTTATACATATCAAATATATCATCAGAATTTCCTAAAATATATTTTCTTATATGTTCATATTTGTTTCTCTGTTTTCAAAGGAAAGAGTTGGGGATAACCTCCAAAAGATCTCGTCGTGAAATTTATGACCTCTTAAGTAACTATCAGGGTTTTCTCATTCTGACTTTTCTGTCCAAGTTTTTAACATCTAAGCTAACTACTAATGAATGAACCAAGTGGTATTTATCTTAGAGCCTAAGATTATATGTTAACAGAACTACTCTAAATCTTCGTAAATGTCTGTATATCTTACCTAGTTCTTAAAAAATCTTTGACAGTATTTCTCCTCTCTGTAAAATACAAATGCTTCATATGAAACATAATTTATTTGCACTGATGTCTGAATCAGAAGGGGAAAAAAGTAGGCATAGGTTAATAAGAGCACAGGTTGAGACAGAATTATAGGAGTTTTTTGAAGAGTTGGTACAGACTTAGTCTGAATTAAACCCATGAGAGTTTGGCAACAGTTGGTAAGATATATTACTTATGTATCTCATGTTTTGAGGACCAAATCTAGGGTAGATTATTTCCCCTAACAGCATCAATAAATACTGTATTTTTATGCAAATAACACATACCTTCTATGTTAGTTTGCCAACTGCTCACTCCCCCAGAAGGTATTTTCATAACTGCTGCTATGCCAATTTTTTTTTAAAGGTTTCTGTAAAAAAATAAAAACCAAAAA
>NW_004444501.1:43075-44347 GCF_000243295.1 Trichechus manatus latirostris | reverse complement strand
ACAATGGTGTTACTAGTAACAAGACAGATTTACTTCAAGGATAAAAGTTTCCAAATCAAATCAGTTAATTGAAAAAATACTACCGTGTGTGTGTGTGTGTGTGTGTGCGTATGTGTGTGTGTGTGTATAATTCCTACAAATGAAATGAGAGCATAAAAAATTATGAGATTCATTTCACCATTGCAGTTGGAAGGAGCCATAGAAGGAACACTAAACAGGTCTCATGGGAGCATACTGCTTTTAAGTAAAGGATCTTGAGCCTCAGCAAAGAGGGGTTCCAATAGGATCAACTTGAGGTTTCCAGATTTTATGGCAGCCAATTCCCCCCACATAATACCAGAGTAGTTTGTTCACCAAATACAGCTAAGTTTATTAAGTTTAGTATAGTAAGAGAGTACACCGTCTTGACATATTTTTAGCAGTATCTCAGAAAGGGGACATCATGTGTATTTATAGGCTTTGGGGTGTGTGCTCGAGACTTAAGTTGGCTCTACCAATATGGAAATACAATTGAGATAGGGAAAATTTTGTGATATAATATTTAAGATGGGAGGGCACAGCAAAGCAGGACCTTAAATTAAGTTTTGATTGAGCTGTGTGCCTAGGTGAAAAACTTATTGTGATTAGAAAGAAGTCATTAACCAGATGTGCAGACTATTTGCTTCAATAAAAGGGCTTTAAATAATTTCCTGAATAAACATAAGAGATAGTTATTGGTTTATACATTTATCTTCTTGGTAAAGAATTTACTGAAACAAAAAGAAAAGTACTGATCGTTCTCAATGGGTTATAACAAAGACATTTAAGATGAATAAAAGTTTACCACTGAAACAGACAGTGATTTCCTTTGTGTAGATATTTTAAAATCTAAAATGTGCAAAATACTACTTATTACTACCTTAAGTATTTGATGTACTCAATGGTGTGATTATCTCCAAACCACCGGTGAATTTCTTGATAATTTATGGTGAAAATGCCTGAACCATTAAACTAGGTTGTAATTTTTCCTCTTATTTTAATTATCTGTTTAATATATTTTGGTATTTTACCTAGAATTAAATAGAATTTAGAAATATTACTTCCTGCTTTGTGATATCATATCCACTAAATTGATAGAAAGGGATTTATGAAGAAATTACAATTGCTAGATTAAACGTTCTTCTGATCAACCCTTCCTGGTGAGGATTGTATAAATAGATCATATCTAATTTGGACCTTGACTTTGACATACCTGTGTCCTTGTGTTGACTCAAGTCCAAAATACATCTCAAG
>NW_004444501.1:13277-14073 GCF_000243295.1 Trichechus manatus latirostris | reverse complement strand
CCTACTCTCTCCTCTCACGTCTCTCTTTTATATCCCAAAAGAAACCAGCTCAAGACAGAATCCAATCCCATAGATTGAGTCCTGCCTCATCAACACAATTGCCGCCCATCCCCCCTCATTAACATCATAGAGGCAGGATTTACAACACATAGGAAAATCACATCTGATGACAAAATGGTGGACAATCACACAATACCAGGAATCATGACCTAGCCAAATTTATACACACATTTTTGGGGGACACAATTGAATCCATGACATTTGTTTTTACCAAGGTGGTAGTTTTTAGGTATATTTTTATATCAATGTAAAACTGTGGATCAGAGAAGCTAAATTACTTTGCTATAGTAATGGAATGTTAAACTGGTGGAGTGAGCATTCAGTTTATGAAAGGGTAATCCAAAATTGCTCAAAAATATTAGAATAGTCCACGTATATTTTGTCTATTTTTATCTCTTGATTAATAAAGAACTACTTTCTTTTGTATTTCAAAAGTATCCTAATAGTGGTGATAGTTATTTTGATGTACAGAAATAAATGAGGAAAGGCACAGATGATTAACACTACTTTCACAGACCTAATAATTTCCTCTTGCTTCTTCCAGTAAATTTTAATTAATAAAAATATAATTATGCTTAATGGACTACAACTACCACGGCCGCCACCAGACTGAGACCAGTACAACTAGATGGTGCCTGGCTACCACCACTAACTTCTCTGACGGGGATCACAACAGAGGGTCCCAGACAGAGCTGGAGAAAAGTGTAGAACAAAATTCTAACTCACAAAAAATGAT
>NW_004444501.1:6916-12480 GCF_000243295.1 Trichechus manatus latirostris | reverse complement strand
TCACAAAGTATTATGCTATTCCATTGGTCTATAAGTCCATCATTATACTATGACCAGACTGGTTTGATTACTGTAGCTTTACAGTATATTTTGAGATTAGAAAGTGTAAGTACTCCTACACTATTCTTCTTTAACATTGCTTTGGCTATCCTGGGCTCCTTTCTATTCCATATAAATTCAAGTACTGAATCTTCTGCAAAGAAGGCTGCTAGAATTTTGATGGGGATTATACTGAATTTACAGATTGCTTTGAATAGTACAGACATCTTAGCAATACTGAGTCTTCCAATCCATGAGCATAGGATGTCTTTCTATTTGTTTTGGTCTTCTTTAACTTCTTTTAGTAATGTTTTATAGTTTTTGGTGTATAAGTCTTTCAGCTTCCTGTCTATATTTATTCTTAGGTACTTTATTCTTGCAGTTGTTAATGTAAATGGGATTTTCCCCTTGATTTTCTTTTCCATTTCCTCATTACTGATGTACAGAAACCAGACTGATTTTTTTGTGTTGACCTTGTACCTTGCCACTTTGCTGAATTTATTCATTAGCTTTAACAGCTCTACATGTGGATTCTTTAAGTTTTTCACATATAGGATCATGTCATCTGTGAAAAAAGATAGTTTTACTTCTTACTAATGAACACATTTTGATTAATTCTTTGCTTAGTTTCAAGCCAAGTCTTCATTGTGGCCTACAAATGAGGTGGCTCCTAACTTGATAGCCAATAACATCTCCAACTATAGCCCATTTCATTGTTTCTCAAACAAGATAAGAACACTTTTGTCTTAGAGCATTTGTATGTGTTATTTAGCCTAGGGAATGCCCTTATTCCAAAATAGTCATGTGGTGTTCTCCCTCACTTCATTTATCTCTGTGTTGAACCTTCTTCAAATCAAAAAGGCTTTTCCTGATTATATTATCTCTAATAGAACTCCTTGCCTCTATATATCCCCAGACTTTGACTTACTCTTCCTTAAAGTACATATAATCCAAAGAAAAAAACCAAACCCGTTGCCTTTGAGTCAATTCCTACTCGTAGTGACCCCATAGGACAGAGTAGAACTGCCACATAGGGTTTTTCATGGAGCGCCTGGTGGATTCGAACTGCCGACCTGTTTGATTGGCGGCCAAACTCTTAACTACTAAGCCATCAGGGTTAATAAGCTATACATTTTCATCGGTCAGCATGATAAACTCTAAATTCTGTAACTATCGACCAAGTGAAGCATACTGGTTTAACCATTATTATTGGTTTCTTGTTCACATTATATTGTTGTGTCTTGTTAGGAATTTCTTCTCCAACTGGTGACTCTTGGATCTTGGACCCTTCCGTCATGTGGATTTTCCATTTTCTAGGGCCTCCTCAGCATTAAGCCAGTCAATTAGCATAGAGAGTTAGTGTAGAGATTGATGTAGGTCTTGTCGCAGCTAAGTTTTGGAGTGGTTTCCTTTCATACTTAATATTGGTCAGCACTCAGTCATAGTTGTTAATTGCCCTCAAGTTGACTCCAATTCATGGCAATATTATACGCAACAGTTCTGAACCATTTTCATAATCATTAGTATATTTGAGCCAATTGTTGTGTCAATTGTGTGGTTCCTTCCAACCCAGGCAGCTCATTTTCCAGTACTATGTTATTGTTGTTAGGAACTATAGAGTCGGTTCCGACTCATAGCGACCTCATGTAGAACAGAACGAAATACCATTCTCGCAATCGTTGTCATGCTTGAGCCCATTGTTGCAGCCACTGTGTCAATCCATCTCATTAAGGGTCTTCCTCTTTTTGCTGACTCTCTACTTTACCAAGCATGATGACCTTCTGCAGGGACGTGTCCCTCCTGATAATGTTCAAAGTATGTGAGATGTAGTCTCGCCATCTTTGCTTCTAAGGAGGATTCTGGTTGTACTTCTTCCAAGACAGGTTTTTTCATTCTTTTGGCAGTCCATGGTATATTCAATATTCTTTGCCAACACCACAATTCAAAGGTATCAATTCTTCTTTGGTGTTTCTTATTCATTGTCCAACTTTCTCATGCATATGAAGTGATTGAAAACATCATGGCATGGGTCAGGTGCATCTTAGTCTTCAAGGTGACACGTTTGCTTTTCAACACTTTAAAGAGGTATTTTGAGCAGATTTTCCCAATACAATGCCTCTTTTGATTTCTTGACTGCTGCTTCCATGGGCGTTGATTGTGGATACCAGTAAAGTGAAATCCTTGACAACTTCAATCTTTTCTCCATTCATCATAATGTTGCTTATTGGTCCAGTTGTGAGGATTTTTGTTTTCCTTATGTTGAGGTGCAATCCATACTGAAGGCTGTGGTCTTTGATCTTCATCAGTAAGTGCTTCAAGTCCTCTTCACTTTCAGCAAACAAGGTTGCGTCAGCTGCATAACACAGCTTGTTAATGAGTTTTCCTCTAATCCTGATGCCATGTTCTTCTTCATATAGTTCAGCTTCTCAGGTTATTTGCTCAGCATACAGATTGAATAGGTATGGTGAAAGGATACAACCCTGACGCACACCTTTCCTAACTTTAAACCACACTGTATCCCCTTGTTCTCTTCCAAGGACTGCCTCTTGATCTATGTGCAAGTTCCTCATAAGCACAATTAAGTGTTCTGGAATTCACATTCTTCACAATGTTATCCATAATTTGTTATGATCCACTATAACTTTAAGAGACAATATTCAGTTGTGACCCATAAAGTTTTCATTGGCTAATTTTCAGAAGCAGCTTGTAAGCCTTTCTTAATAGTTGGTCTTAGTCTGGAAGCTCTGCTGAAACCTGTCCACTGTGGGTGACTTTGTTAGTATTAGAAATGCCAGTGGCATAACTTCCATCAATCATAGCAACATGAGGGCACCACAGTATGACAAACTGACATATGGGTAGTGGAGCACCCAGTCATATGCCTCCATTATAACTGAAAAGGAGGCTGGAAAATATCAGTTTATGCCATGTGCTCAGGATAAAGAAATGGAGTTTTTGGCCCTTCAACCACAACTAGGCTCTACTTCAATGTTTATTTGTCCAAATATTTATATTCAGTTTCCTGAACTAGACTGTATACCTTAAGAGGGCAACATCTTTGTTTGGTTTATTTTCTGCTCCATCCCTATTGTTCAGGAGAGAGCTTTGCACATGGCAAGTACTCAATAAATATTTGCTAAATGAAGAATGGAGTCTTTTATCTTTTGCTTCTCATTTCCCTGGGGTCTGATAACACACACTAGAGCCAAGAGAAACTGCTAGCATTTAACATCCAAGCACTAACCGGCACAAATCAGAAGTGTAGTTGAAAGCTAGCAGCTCTGGATCTTGCTTACTATGGTTTTCACAGGTTTTTATTTGATTCTTTTTGGTCACATGCTGATATCAAGCTGTTGCATACATGAAGTGCCCCAATTTCCTCTAACCATTAAATATAACATAGGGATATTTAACTTGATATGAAGTTTAAATTTCGTATTAGAATTTTGATTTATTGAATTTCTTGTTTTTCTTAATGGTAAGATTTTTGGACTGACTATTGCATTCAACTGAGCAAGGCACTGGATAATTTTTACAATTTTGCAGAGAACTTAACAAAACACTTTAAATATTTTTCTTGATCTCCAGGCGCCATAATAAGAAGGCTGTTTTCCTAATTGCTTCTATTTTACGGAAAGGAAATCTGGGACTCTGAAGCTGTTACCTCCACAAGATAACCAACTTATGAGCAGCTAGGTTTTAACTTACTTATTCCACTTCCACTGCACTAAAATACACAAAGGATTAATGAGTATATATATATATGTACATATTCTTAGGGGCTCATCTTCCAGCCCTGTATCAAACAATATTCTGTTGTGACTCATAAGGTTTTCATTGGCTAATTTACATGTAGAAGCCCTTGGGTGGCACCAAAGGTTAATCGCTCACCTACTAGCCCAAAAGTTGGCAATTCAAACCAACTGATAGGCTCTTCAGAAGACAGGCCTTTTGTTCGCTTCTGAAAGGTCAGAGCCTTGAAGACCCTGTGGAGAAGTTCTACTCTGCACCCATGGTGTCACTATGAGTTGGAATCAACTCGCCAGCAACTAACAACAACAACAGATATATATATGCCATTCTGAGCAAAGCCCTCATAACATCCCAAGCAATTTGTTCTTCAAAATCATCATAGTCATTAATTTTGAAATTCATTCTTTGATACTGTTGACCATAGTTTCTCAACATATTGACTTTTTAAAAGCATGGTTTCAAAGCTCACGTAAGCCTTTTCGACAGATATGAAACCTTAATTCAGGGTTGTCTAACAGAGAAGAGTAAGCCAGAAAGCGAGGAGAAAATATCTTCCTACACACAGGAAGATCTAGCTCCAAAATGTGGTTATTAGAGTTTGGGCTAAATTTCCTCAAATACTTTGGTGACCATCCACAATATAAGAGCAGGAGTCTCCAAAAACATCTGCTTTAAAGAGTTGCTTTGTAAGAATGTTTAGCCAGATTAAAATAGCATCCATATTGACAAAAATTTACCCTGCATGATGGAAGCAGAGGTTCGTAAAATTAACTGAAGATTAAGGTGGATCCTTCAACGAGATGGATTGACACCGTGGCTGCAACAATGGACTCAAACAGAGCAAGGATTGTGGGGATGGTGCCGGACCAAACAGTGTTTCATTCTGTTGTACGTAGGGTCACTATGAGTTGGAACCAACTTGATGGTACCTAACAACACCAAAGTGGATTGCAGTCACTGTGAATATTAGAGTGAAATGCAAACAAAAATCTGATAATATGGATGGAAACAAAGGAAGGGTGGAGATGTGGGAGGTTGCAGCTTATTTCATAATACGGCATCCATAAATTTAGTGCTCACACCTCACATTACAGGTGTGGAGCTACAGAACACATCCAAGCCTTACCAATCAGCAAATATACAAATACCAATGGCTTGGTGCTCATTGACTCATGTCCTGGACAACACCAAGTTTGTAAACTAATGATTTTCAAATGTCTACTTCTGGGCAAGGGTTTCTGAAGCAAGGCTGGGAGATGACCAACAGCAATTTAAAAATTCTAACATATGACGCTGCTGGAACACAAAATGATGACTTTTAGAATTCTATAGAATTTAGAATTTACATATGCTGGATTTTAAATTTGGAGTCCTGGTGGTGAGTGGTTAAGAGATTGGCTGCTAATCAAAAGGTCAGCAGTCTGAATCTACTAGCCACTTCTTAGAAACCCTATGAGGCAGTTCCACTCTATCCTATAGGGTTGCTTTGAGTGAGAATTGATTCCAAGGCAATAGGTGTTTTGGTGCTTTTAAGTTTAACATATTCTTAGAAGAGAGACTTAGCAACATGATGTAGAAGAAGCTGAATGATATAAACACGATACAATTTTCTTCTGGGAAGTATGTTTGCATGAGAGTTATAAAATATCAACCAGTAAAAAAGCTTTTTTTAACTAAGAACTTTTAATTTATATATTATATATTTAGAATATTATTCATTAAAATGTTACTTTTTTCTAATATCACATGGTGTCTTCATTTGATAATAAATT
>NW_004444501.1:4439-5590 GCF_000243295.1 Trichechus manatus latirostris | reverse complement strand
TTCTCTTTCTTTACTTTTTTTTATGCACTGAATGAACTAATATAAAATTATAAGTGGAGTATATATCTGTATTTCCAGTCTTTGTTGAAAAATTATGAAAGATAATTGGTCTTCTTTTAAAGAGCTTTTTAATAAAATTTTATTGTGACAAAATCTTTTTTTACCTGATTTTATATTTTTCTTTATTTATATATTTCTTCTTTTTAAAATATTCCCATTGCATTGAATCAATTCCAACTCGTAATACTAGATACGAAAAAGTAGTCATAAAGATGAATTAAATGTTAGTTTAGTTTGCTTACTGGAGAAAAGTCTAGTTGACTAATCATGATAATAATAACATGTTTTTATTGTTGTTGTTATTATTATTATTGCAATGAAGTAATGATTGGTGAAAAATTCTTAAACAAATTTATAAAGAGTATAGATTGGATACTTACATTTATTGGTACTTTATGGGCATAATAAATAGATGGATTCAGTAACACAAGCATAGGGATGACTGAACTTTGCTCTTGAAAGAGGAATAAATTGAAGATTTTAACAAATTTAATCTAAAAATGTCTTTAACAGAACAGAAGAAATCAACCTAAAAATTAACTCCCTTCCCCAAAAACAAACAAACAAAAAAAATCAAAAAGTAGAAATGACTTTGTAAAAGATGGCTAAATGTAGGATAATGCTTTTATCATAATTTGCCATTCCCAAATATGTTGATGAAATAATAGTCTCTTGATGATGAGCAAGTTAAAAATGTATTTAGAATCTAACTAACTTAGTTTTTATTTCAATAATTTTATATTGTAAACTAATTCAAACATGCACAAGACTAGGGAAAATATAAAAATAAAAATGAATGCAGTACATAGTTTTATGAAATATTAATATAACACACATTTGCTTCATGTTTATTTAAATAAATGAATCATCATTAAGAATTTGCTGTGGTGTCAGTTTCACTTATGGTGACCCCATGTATGTTAGAGTAGAACTGTGGTCCATAGCGTTTTCAATAGCTAATTTTTTTTTTGGAAGTAGTTTACCAGGGCTTTCTTCTGAGGAACTGCTGGATAGACTTGAACCTCTAAGATTTGGTTATTCATAAATATACAGTATTTGCACTTTATAATTGTCTTTAAACTTTCCCTTCC
>NW_004444501.1:2601-3987 GCF_000243295.1 Trichechus manatus latirostris | reverse complement strand
GAATTAGTTTGAAAATGATATAACAACTTACATGACAAACCATACTGTTTCTCCTACATCCTCACTGAAACTTGGTTTTCAAGATAATTTTTGTTATAGTTTACATTTTTATGATTATTAGAGAAGTTGCTTGCTTTCAGATATACTGCAGTTAGTTAAATCTCTTTTTCATGAAACATTACCTCATAAACTTGGTCATTTCTGGTGTGTGTGTATGTGGGTTTGTGTGTTTAATTTGAATTGTAAAGTTCTAGATATGAATCTTTTGTTACTTTTGTGTGTTTTGTTACCTTTAGGTGATATTTATGATTTGAAGATTTCTTTTTCCTGTTCTTTGACTAATGTGTCTCCTTCATCACCCACACTATCCTTTTTTTTTTAAATAATTTTATGAATGTATTTCTAGTAGGGAGGGTTCTACAACCTTGATAGATTAATTTAGGGGAGAAGTGAATAGGCTACTTGATTGATCAGTCCATGATCAATCAAATTCTCTTTTAGGTTCTTCTATTATGTCTGTGGATTCCCTGGGTGATGGAAATTATTAAGTACTTTTGGCTGCTAGCCTGAAGGTTGGGGTTCGAATCCACTCAGAGGCATCTTGAAAGAAAGTCCTAGTGATCTTCTTCAGAAAAATCAGCCACTGAAAATTCTATGGAACACGGTTCTACTCTAACATACATGGGGTTGCAGCTCCACAGCAATTGGTTATTATTTCTGTAATTATCTCCTAAGAAGCTTTGCATGTCTTTTGTTAGGTTTATTCCTAGCTACATTTTGATTATGTTTTTAATTGTGAATGGGATCTTTGTCTCGAACCAAAGAGTACAATTTATATTTATAGGATAATTTTTAAGTTAACAAACTTGAATAATTCACCTATTAATTCAAATAGTTTGTACATATGAACTCTTGAAATTTCCATATAGATAATCAAGTCATTTAAGTGTAAAGAAAGTTTTGTCTCTTTTTATGAATTCTGTGACCTCTATATTTTTCTGGATTTATTGTATTGACCAGTACCTCTAGGATAGATTGAACAGAAAATGGTACTTTGTTCTGGAACCTGACCAATCAGATATGGGTAGACTATATTTCTTCTTACTTAAACTCAAATGCCCCTCAACATTAGGTTTAATGTTTATTTTTAATATCTGTCTTTACAAAGTTAAATATATTTGGTTTTATTTCTAGTTTCCTGCATTTTTTTTAAATAAATAAGTGAAAATCAACATTTGTTGGCCATTTTTAAGCATCTACTTGTGAGGATCAGAATTTTTAAACTTCTAATTAATTTTTAAATATAATGTATTTAACTGGTTTTCAAACTGTAATACACATAACCCTTAAATGTTCAAAAACTTTTCAAGGACTACACAGGCTTGA
>NW_004444501.1:0-1171 GCF_000243295.1 Trichechus manatus latirostris | reverse complement strand
TCTCTCTATATCTTCCTTCTCTTTCTGTTCTCTGAATACCTGGTGTTGTAAACCTCTACACCTTCTATCCTGGCTGTACTGCAACACCTGAGAACAACTTCGCCAGCCCTCATAGCCACACTGGTGGAATCCCTAGGAACTTTGCTATTCTTTTCCCTTTCTGATTTTTATTTCTTCATTCCTTTCCTTTCTTTTTCTTTGTCTTCTGCTTTTTATTTTTCTCCATCTCATAGACTCTCATCTCTCCACTCCAATGGCAAGCTCTCCTAGCATTCTTTTTTCTTTGTACGTCTTTGGCTCCTGTTCCTCTCCTCTCTCCCCTCTCCCATATCCATCTTAGCTCCACACATAAAAATCTCCCCGCTACATCCTGCCTACCTGCACCGTGCAGTTAACATCACACCACCAAGCAGCACAAGCACGGCCTACTGGAACCTGCCCTGCACTGATTATCGACCTGCCCTGGTGGCTGTAGTAAGTGTCACAAAAAACCCATCCCAGTAACTTCTATTCAGCTAGACCGGCCCTGCTGTACCATATATAAGTGACTGACCCTGCCAGTTGGAGAAGGAAGCGAAAAGTCTTGTGCCCACAGACGAGCAAACAACAAACAACACCCAGTCCGCCTGCTCAGACATAGTCAAATCTTTTTTTAAAAAAGGGATGAAACAAACAAATCTACAATCAGTAAACGAGAAAAATAACCACTGAATGCCCCAAAGACAGCAGACAATATCAAAAGATTTACAAAAACAGGACAGCATGGCTCCAGTAGGCATCCAAAATAAAACACCAGATGACCTTCCAGTGGAAGAAAAGGCACTAGAACTACCTCATAGGGATTTCAAATCTCTAATACTCAGAATTCTCCAAGAGCTAAAGCAAAAAGCAGACAAAAATGAGGAAAAAATGGACAAATTCATGGAAAATACAGACAAAAAATTGGAAGAATTCAGGAAAATAATGTAGGAACAAAAAGGCAAAATAAATTCACAACTAGAAATTACATAAAGACAACGATTACAAATCCAAAAGATAAACAACAAGATTTCAGAAATGGACGGTGTCATAGAAGGGCTGAGAAGCAGATTTGAAACCATGGAAGACAGGATCAGTGGAATTGAAGAGAAACACCTGGGTACAACTCTGTTTGAGGAAAACTCAGAAAAAA
>NW_004444500.1:57210-57942 GCF_000243295.1 Trichechus manatus latirostris | reverse complement strand
TCTTTCTTGATGGTATGCGGTCCCCCTGTCTCACTGCTCACTTCTGTCTTTTATATCTCAAGAGATTGCCTCAGGACACAATCCAGTCTTGTAGATCAGGTCCTGCCTTACTAACACAACTACCACCCATCCTCCCTCATGAACATCATAGAGGCAGGTTTACAACATACAGGGAAATCACACAGTACCAGGAATCATGGCCCAGCCAAACTGATAGACACATTTTCTGGGGGACATAATTCAATCCACAACAGTGTGTTCCTGTTTATGTGTGTGACTGTGTGTGTGTGTTTATCTGTGTGTGTGTGAGTGTGGGTGTATGAGCTTGTGTGTGAGTGTGAGTATGTGTGCGTTTCTGTTTGTGTGTGACTGTGCATGTGTGTGTATGTGTGTGAGCATGTGTGTGTGTGAACATGTGCATGCATGTGTATAGTGTGTGTATTTGTGGGTGACTGTGCATGTGTGTGTGTACGTGTGTGAGCATGTATGTGACTATGCTTGTGTGTGTATGTGTGTGAGCATGTGTGTGTGTGAGCGTGTGCGTTCATGTGTATAGTGTGCGTATTTATGTGTGTGAGTGAGCATGTCTCTGTGAGGACATGAGAACCGAGCACTGCTGGGCCCCCTAATTTGAGTCAATCCCATGTACAAAATCTGTGAATGGCTGGAGAGCTCCGCGGTGGCAGAGGGGCCCTTGGCTTACAGCAGGGTCCCTAGGGCACTTGTGGAAAC
>NW_004444500.1:52313-55481 GCF_000243295.1 Trichechus manatus latirostris | reverse complement strand
GGGCTTACCCTGCCCAAGCTGGCCACCAAGGGGGATGGAGGGAGCCTGCAGTCCCCTGTCACATGTATTTTTTTAAAAGAATTTATAATTTTTTAGTTTTTTTTTGTTGTTGTTGAGAATATACACAGCAGAACATGCACCAATGCAGCCATTTCTACATGTACAGTTCAGTGACATTGATTACATTCTTCGAGTTGTGCAACCATGCTCACCCTCCATTTCTGAATTGTTCCTCCCCCATTAACTTACTGCCCCCAAGATTCCTATCCAATCTTTAGAGTTGCTGTTGTCATTTTGATCCTATATAGATAGTTCTTAAAAGAGCATAACACTCAAGACATAATTTTTACTAGTTCAGCTAGATTATTGTTTGGTTTTAAGAAAGCTTCAGAGGATATTTTTGGTTTAAGATTTAAAGATTATCTCAGGGCAATAGTTTCAGGGATTCATCTACCATCCATGGCTCCAGAAAATCTGGATTCCATTAGAATTTGAAATTCTATTCTGCTTTTTCCCCTTTTTGATCAAGATTCTTCTATAGAATCTTTGATCAAAACATTCAGTAATGGTGGCTAGGCACCATCCAGTACTTCTGGTCTGATGCATGGCCAAGGAGGTTTTTCATGGAGGCAATCAGCCACACCTTCCATATCCTCCTTCTATTCTTGATTCTCCTTCTTCTTCTGTTCTCCAGGAGAATAAATACCCATTGTCATGATTTGAATGGCTACTTGCAAGCTTTTAAGACCCAAAGCACTACACATGACTAGGAGGTAAAACAGAAGCGTTAAAAATATTATTAGGACAATTACTGGGATGTCCCATGAAACCATGACCCTAAACCTCCAAACCAAGGAACCAAATCCCCATAAGGTGTTTGGTTGTACCTAAGCAGCCTCAGCAGTTACTCTTTTTGTTGTTGTTGTAAATATATCTATCACAAAACTTTTGCCATTTCAACTTTTTATAGGTGTACAACTTATAAACAGCAATTATAACACTTGGCTATGCAACTTGTCTTAGTCATCTAGTGCTGCTATAACAGAAACACCACAAGTGGATGGTTTTAATGAAGAGAAGTTTATTTCCTCATAATCAAAGTAGGCTAAAAGTCCAAATTGAGGGTGTCAGCTCCAGGTGAAGGCTTTTCCTCTCTGTCAGCCTTCTCTTTGGTGTTCCCCTGGACTAGGAGCTTCTCGGTGCAGGGACCCCTGTCCAAAAAACACGCTCTGCTCCTGGCACTGCTTTCTTGATGGTATGAGGTCCCCCTGTTTCACTGCTCACTTCCGTCTTTTATATCTCAAGACATTGCCTCAGGACACAATCCAGTCTTGTAGATCAAGTCCTGCCTTACTAACACAACTGCCACCCATCCTCCCTCATTAACATCATAAAGGCAGGTTTACAACATACAGGAAAATCACACAGTACCAGGAATCGTGGCCTAGCCAAACTGATACACACATTTTTTGGGGGACATAATTCAAACCATGACACAACTCTACCCTAAATCAGTGAGATTTTTCCATAACCATGAATTCCCCCTTTCCCCCTTTGTTCCACCCATGGTAACCACTGATAAACTTTGGTCTCTATATATTTGCCTTTTTTTGGTCTTTTTATATAAATAAGGTCCTACAATAGTTCTCCTTTTGTGATTGGCTTATTTTGCTCAGCATGTCTTCAAGCTCCGTCCATATGTAGCATGTATCAAGACTTCATTTCTCCTACTGCCTGAGTAGTATCCCATTGTATGTATGTACCACATTTTGTTTCTCCATTCATCTGTTGATAGGCATTTAGGTTGTTTCCACCTTTTGGCTATTGTGAATAGTGCTGCAATGAACATTGGCGTACAAGTCTCTGTTTGAGTCTCTGCTTTCAAGTCTTTTGGGTATATACCTAGGAGTGGAATTGCTGGGTCAAATGGTGGTTGTATTTTTAGTTTTTTTGAGGAACCTACCAGACTATTTTCCATAACAGCTGTGCCATTTTGCATTCCCACCAGCAATAGATAAGTTTCTGATTTCCCCACATCCTTTGAAAACATTTGGTATTGTCTTTTTTTTTTTCATCTTAGTCATCCTAGTAGGAGTGAAATGGTATCTCATTGTGGTTTTGATTTTCATCTCTCTGATGGCTAATGAGGAGACCTGGTGGTACAGTGGTTAAAGCAATTGACTGCTAGCTGAAAGGTCGGCGGTTTGAAACCACCAGTGGCTCCACAGGAGAAAGATGTGGCAGTCTACTTCCGTAAACATTTACAGCCCTGGAACCCCTATGGGGTTGCTATGAGCTGAATCAACTCAACAGCAGTGGGTTTTTTGGATTGGAATGGCTAATGAAGTTGAATATCTTTTCATGTGTCTGGTGGCCACCTGAATGTCTTCTTCTGTGAAATGTCTATTCAAGTCCTTTGCCCATTTTTGATTGGGTTGTTTGTCTTTTTGTTGTTAAGTTGTCAAAGTTTTATATAATTTTGGTTATTAGATTCTTATTGGATATATGGTTTCTGAAGATATTCTCCCGGTTGGTAGCTTGTCTTTTCGCTTTTTTGGTAAATTTTTCAATGGATAAAAGTTTCTCATTTTTATGAGGTCTCATTTACTTATTTTGTCATTTGTTGTTTGTGTTTTTGTTATTATATTAGGTAATCCATTGTTAAAAGTTAGACCTGACAGCATTGTCTCTACATTTTCTTATAAGAATTTTATGGTTTTAGGTTACACATTTTAGGCCCTTAATCCATTTTGAATTTGTTTTCGTGTATGGTGTGAGGCATGGATTTTTTCATTTTTCTGCAGAAATCTAGTTTTTCTAGCACTGTTTATTGAAAAGACCCTTCTTTCCCCATCAAAAGGACGTAGCACCCTTGTCAAAAATCTGTTGACCATAGATGTATGAGCTTATTTCTGGACTCTCAATTCTGTTCTATTGGTCTGTGAGTCTATTGTTACACCAGTACCTGGCTGTTTTGATTACTGTAACTGTACATATGCTTTAAAATCAGGAAGTGTGAGATTTTCTACCTTGTTCTTCTCTTTCTGCATGGCTTTAGCTATTGGGGGCCACCTGCCATTCCATAAAAGTTGTGGATTGGTTTTTCTATTTCTGTAAAGAAGGCTGTTGGAATTTTGATTGGAATTGCTTTAAATCTATAGTTCACTT
>NW_004444500.1:49825-51039 GCF_000243295.1 Trichechus manatus latirostris | reverse complement strand
GCTAAAGGTGTGTCAATTTTATTGATTTTTTTTTAAAGAACCAACTTCTTTTATTTATTCTCTCTATTGTTTTTCTGTAGTTGATTTTATTTATTTATGTTCTGATCTTTGTTATTTCCTTTTTTGTGGTAGGGTTAGGCTTAGTTTGTTCTTCTCTTTCTAGTTCTTTGAGTTGTCGTGTTAGGCTGCTAAGTAGAGATTTCTCTTCTTTTTTCATGAAGGCATTTATTGCTATAAGTTTCCTTGTGGATACCGCCTTCGCTGCATCCTGTAAGTTTTGGTATGCTGTACTTTCATTTTCATTTGACTCTAAGAAATTCATGATTTCTCTTTTTGTTTAATTTCCAATGTTTGTGTATTTTCCAATCTTTTTTCCTGTTATTGATTTCTAGCTTCAGTCCATGGTTGTCAGAGAAAATAGTTTGCATAATTTCATTCTTTTAAAATTCATCAGGACTTGCTTTGTGACCTAACATGTGGTCTCTCCTGTAGAATGATTCTTGTGCACAGGAGTAGACTGTATATTGTGCTGTTGTAGGATGAAGTGTTCTATATATGTCTGTTAAGTCTAGTTGGTTTATAGTGTCATTCAGGTCTTCTGTTTCTCTGTTGATCTTTCTAAATGTTCTGTCCAATATTGATAGCAGTGTGTTTATGTCTCCAACTATTATTGTAGTGCTATCTATTTCCCTCTTGAATTCTATCTGTTTGCTTTATATATTTAGGTGCTCCAGTGTTGGGTGCATGTATATTTATGACTGTTAAATCTTTTTGATTAACTGATCCTTTTATCACTATATAATGTCCATCTTTAACTCTTTTTTGTCATTTACTGCTGCTTGTTTTTTGTCTTAAAGTCTACTTTGTCTGATATTAAGATTTCCACCCCAGGTCTCTTTTGGTTGTTATTTGCATGGAATATTTTTTTCCATGCTTTCATTTTCAACCCATTTGTGTCCTTGGGTCTAAGGGGTGTCTCTTATAAACAGCGTGTAGTTGGATCATAGTTTTTTTTTTTTTTCAATCTATTCTGCCATTCTCTGTCTTTTGATTGAAGCATGTCATCCATTTGCATTCACTGTAATTACCGATAAGAAGTGACTTACTTCTGTGATTTTGTTATTTGCTTTTCGTTTGCCTTAAGCCTTCTTTGTCTTTGCCATTTACCACTGCTTGCTTTTTTGTTTTGTTGGTTATTGTGGTGAGCCATTTTG